>NC_077229.1:516592710-516780210 GCF_027887165.1 Monodelphis domestica | reverse complement strand
GTCAGCTGACCTTCTTAGAAACTTAGCAAACCTCCATTGTACATGTAAAGTCATGTTTGCCCTTAGGAGTCGTCTTTGTCTTTCTTTCCTGCTAAAAATCTATTTCTTGCTAGGAAACGCAGATTTCCCCTGGATCTAGGCAAGACTGCTTTCATTTTCTCAAGGTGACATTGAATTTTGAGCACACCTAGATGTGTCTTTCCCCAGCTCTTGTGAATCCCCTGAGCTAGCACAAGCCTGACAGTTATGGCCTAGGGAATGAGGTTTGATCGCTAACCTCTTTACTACTTTTAAAACTTAACAAGGTCAATAAAACTCACTCCACTAAACATTGTGGTTCTTTTTTAGCCAATATTAAAATGTGAAAATGAGGCTTAAAATGTAGATCAGAAGTCTAAAAATTAATCACCCTGCGGGGACCAAGTCTCTTCAATTCAATTTCAATGTGCAGAGTTTGGGTTTTTAAGAATGGGTAGAAATTTAATAGCAAAGAAGGAGGAGAGTTGCAATGTTGTAAGCATAAGAAACAATGAGCACAGGAATGTAGGAAAGAAATCACACATCTTCTAACAGTCCCACCAAGGCCAGCAGCAATAACTGTGTAAAGAGCCAAAAATGAACTATAACAGGGACCTTGTATCAGCTGATTCATTTACCCATAGTTACCCTTTGGGGGAAAAATGAAAAAAAAATTGGAGAATTTGAATAATTCCAGGAAAAAAAAACAATCCATAAATTTTAAACTGCAAGCAACTGAATATAGACTGTAACATGGTGAGGTCTATCATCTCATTACATGACTCACCTCCTTTGAAAGAGAGACAGAGACAGAGACAGAGACAGAGAGAAAGAGAGAGACAAAGAGAGAGGGAGAGAGAGAGAGAGAGAGAGAGTAGTAGAGAAACAGAGAGACAGAGAGAGACAGAGACAGAGAGAGAGGCAGAGAGAGAGAGGGAGAGAGAGAGAGAGAGAGAGAGAGAGAGAGGAGAGAGAGAGAGAGAGAGAGAGAGAGAGAGAAGAGAAGAGAGAGAGAGTAGAGAGACAGAGAGACAGAGAGAGACAGAGACAGAGAGAAAGAGAGAAACAGAGAGAGAGGGAGAGAGAGAGAAACCGAAAAAGAGAGAGAGAGAGAGAGAGAGAGAGAGAGAGAGAGAGAAGAGAGAGAGAGAGAGAGAGAGAGAGAGAGAGAGTAGAGAGAGAGAGAAGAGAGAGAGAGGCAGAGAGAGAGAGAGAGAGTCATTGTCTGTTCTTCATTTTCAGAGATAAACAATGGCATTACATGGTGGTGTCTTAACCTGTGCATGAATTGTGTTTGTGAGGCAGGGTTACTTTCAAGCTTTGGTAACCTTCATGGTCACTGGAACAAATTGTTTTTATCTACTCATTCTACCAGGAGAAGCCTTCAAATACTTAGGGTAGACACTCTGCTAACCCACCAATGGGTTTATGGACCACCAGTTACCCTTAATCTAGTTTAGCCCATGAGCCCAGATTGTTTCACCAGGGCATGACCATTGCATATACTACAGCTTCTTGGAGCTACAAATGAGAGCTAAGTGCCAGGCAGACCATAAAAGTGAATGAGCATTCTTGAAAAGGGGTAAGAAAGTCATCATACCAGAAATATTAGTCCTCCTTGAATATACATTCACCCCTAGAGAGTGTGTATAATATTGCATAATAATGTACAGTGTGCTCTATTATTACTACATTTAATATTGCTGTCTTACTATGGGTTTCATTTATTAATTAAAATTTGTCAAATGTATGTATCAGAAAATCACATTATGAATGGGTTCAGCAAGTGTTAGCCATAACAGGCAGGTCTTGGGACATCTCCCCTGTAGATATGAAGGCCCTACTGTTTTTCTTTATTCCTGGGGAGGGAGGGAGAACATGTTGGATCATCACAAACAAAAGGAGAGAGAGAGAAAAAAAAAAAGAAAGACAGAGACAGAGACAGAGAGCATATAGAGATATTAAACATTTTTGAGCACCAACAATGAAGCAAAATGTCCCAACAGTTACTAAGTCATGATTCTGAATATTATTTTATATGCTTTGCTTTAACAGTTATATATATATAATGCATTTTATATATATATATATATATATATACATATATATATATGATGATGTGATTGAGAAATGTAAGTTCTTTACCATTGATGAGCAATTTTTTGTACTTTAAGAATGGAAAAGGATTTCCAAGTTAAGATGGCCCCAGAATAGCAGCAAGGATCTTCCTCTCCTCTCTACCAATCAATAAAAAGTGCCTCAATATGACAAAACCAAAATCAGATGAACAAAGGGGCTGCAGTGTAGGGTGCAGCATTGAAGGTAGGCAAAGTTTGGGCATTTTGACTTTAAAAGGGGGCAAAATTACTCCCATCAAAGGACAAGGTCATCACCCATTGTCCAGTCCACCTACTGTACCAGAGTCAGAGACAGTGAGGGGGCAACCTCTAGGTTCTCAAAGGCTGGTTCAGGACACCACAGACTTAACCCTAAGAACAGCGAGACTTGAGGTACCAGGAGGGTGAGGAATTGTGGAGATAGGGTGCATAGGTGGCTTACATCATAGTCTGTGGAAAATCAAAATTAGCTTCAGGGCAAAAATCTATCCAAAGCTTAATATAAAGACTTGCCTACCCTCTTCACTAAGACCTCTTCAGGGCAATCTCTAGGTTCTCAAGGGCTGGCTGATGAGACTACAGACATACCCCTATGAGCAATGAGACTTGGGTCTCCAGAAGGCTGAGGAATGTAGAACTTGAGCTAAGAGACAAGGAAGAACTGCACAAATCAGACACCACAGAAGAAACTTAAAAACTGCCTCAAGGCAAAACCTTTCCAGAGCTCAATAGAAAGATCCCCCACCTTCCTCACTCAGACTTCCAACCAGGAAGGAACAAAGCAAAATTCAACAACAGTCAAGAACTGCAATCCATAACTACAAAAAAAAAGAAGGCCTTGACCTTAGATGATTTTTATACAGATAAATCAAGACTACAGAGGAGACAGCAGAAGATGACAAGAAAGTAAACATTTCCAAGCCTTCCCCCCGAAAATGGAAATTGGACACAGGCTCTTAAAGAGCTCAAATTTGAGATTATAAGAAAAAGAAAATGAAAAGACAGAATCTCCCAATTGGAAAAAGAAGCTCAGAAATCAAATGAAAGGATAAGCAAATAGGAGAGAGACTAGAACAGCTGGAAGCCATGAAAAGTAGGATAAACCAAATCAAAAAGGAAAATCTAAAGATTTTAGATGAACACTAGTCTTTAAAAACTAGAATTGGGCAAATAGAAGCCAATGATCTTAGAAGACAACAAGAATTAGTAAAGCAACATAAAAAAAAAATGACAGATTAGAAGGAAACCTAAAATATCTCATCAAGAAAGTGGTTGATTTGAAAAAGAGGTCTAGGAGAGACAATTTGAGAATCATAGGCCTACCTGAAAACCTGGAAATAAACAGAAACCTTGACATCATACTACAAGAAATTATTCAAGAAAATTATCCCGATGTTCTTCAGCAAGGGGTGGAATAGACATTGAAAGAGTCCATAGGTCATTCTCTACATTAAATCCTCAAATGACAGCTCCTATGAATGTAATTGCCAAATTCAAGAGCTTCCAAGCTAAGGAGAAAATATTGCAAGAAACCAGAAAGAAACAATTCTGATATCAAGGAGCATCAATCAGGTTTATACAGGATCTGGCAGCCTCCACACTAAAGGACCACAAGGCTTGGAATATGATATTCAGAAAGATAAGAGAATTGCATTTACAATCAAGGATCAATTACTCATCAAAACTGACTATATACTTCCAGTGGAAAGTATGGACATTTAACAAAATAGAAGATTTCCAAGTATTTGTAAAGAAAAGACCAAAATTAAATGGAAAATTTGTCAGATTTAGATAAGTCAAACCAAATAATACATAAGAAAGAGGTAAGAGATGTGAATGAAATCTTGGAAAAATTGGAGTAAATAGATATATAGAGAAAAATAAAGAGGCAAAAAGAAATACAACTTCTTTTCATTAGCACATAGTATATTCACAAAAATTTATGATGTATTAAGGTGTAGAAACATTGCAAACAGATGCAAAAAAGCAGAAATAATAAATTCAACCTTTTCAGATCGTAATGCAATAAACATAATAATTATCAAGGGCACATGGAGAGGCAAACCAAAAATTAATTGGAAATTTAAAAATATGATTCTCCAAAATCAGTTAGTTAAAGAACAAATCATAGAAACAATTAATAATTTCATTGAAGAGAATGATAATGAGGAGACATCCTATCAAAATCTGTAGAATGTAGCCAAAGCCATACTCAGGGAAACTTATATTCATGAGTGCATATTGTGACAGAGGCTGGCACTAGGAAAAAGTGCCAGACTGAAGAGTATGTGAAATTGATCACCTTGACAGGTAGGATCCCAGGAGTGGAATCAGAAGGAGGAGAAGACTCTGGCGAGGAGAGCAGTGAGGGTCTCTCGGGTCTTGAGACATCAAAGAGAGAAGGTGGGAAAAAGACTTTCTCCTGAAGGTTACTCACTTTTCCTGATTGTGAATAGAAATCTTTCCCCTCCAACACTTCCCAATTGAAGGGACTTTCTGAAGAGAAACCTGAGCAGACATTATCTCAGCTGATGTTGCCCAGGGGTAAGTCAACCTGACTTTCTCTCAGGGGAACTATCATTAAATTATACATCAATAAATACGGTATTCTAGGTGATAGGATTGAATTTTTTCAAAAATATAAATTTCCTAGATTAACAAAAGAATAAATGGAATATTTAAATAATCTCATATCAGAAAAAGAAAGTGAACAAGCCATTAAAGAACTCCCTAAGAAAAAATCCCCAAGATCAGATGCATTCACAAGTCAATTCTATCAAACATTTAAAGAACTAATCTCAGTACAATACAAATTATTTGGCAGAATAAGCAAAAAAGGAGTTCTACCAAATTCCTTTCATGATACAAATATGGTACTGATGGTACAGGCAGGTCAAAAACGGAGAAAGAAAACTACAGACGAATCTCTTTAATGAATGTAGATGCAAAAATCTTTAAAAGAATACGAGCACAAAGACTCTAGCAAGTGATCACAAGGATTATTCACTATGAGCAGTTGGGATTTATACCAGGAATGCAAGGATGGTTCAATATTAGGAAAACCATCCACATAATTGACCATATCAACAACAAACCAAAATTGATTATCTCAATAGATGCAGAAAAAGCCTTTGACAATATATAACCCTTATTCATATTGAAAACAATAGAAAGTAAAGGAATAGAAGGGCCTTTCCTAAAAATAATAGTGTATATTTAAAATTATCATTAAGCATCCTCTGCAATGGGGAAAAACTCAAAGCCTTCCCAATAAGATCAGGAGTCAAACAAGGATGCCCACTATCACCTATATTATTTAATATATTGTACTGGAAACACTAGAAATAGCAATTAGAGAAGAAAAAGAATTTACAGGGATTAAAGGAGGCAATGAGAAAACCAAGCTGTCACTCTTTGAAGATTTTGTTGTAATATTAAATATTTATCTTAAAATAATTTATTAAATTTGTTGGGTGTACACAACCGATAAAATGCAATTATATGGCTCAGTAAGTATGGTTTGATCTGTTCCAAAGCCAACATAGAATTAGTATTTTTAAAAATAATTTATTAAACACTCAACTGGTCATGGCATTTTCTTATGCATTGGAAGAGGCATTTTTTTTTCTAGGCCTGTCAAACTAACTAGCAAGACAACTCTGATCCACATCTTCCTCTCAGATTCTCATGGAGACTGTCCAGGACTCAGACCTTTGGAATAATAATGTTTCCAGCCCATTGTCAGTTGGTTTAACATCAGTAACTGATACTTCATCACTGGAAATGATATCAAAGAGGAAGCAGTAGCTCTTCTTTGTAGCAATACCCCAAGGACCATGTAACTTTTTTTCCATTTGACTTGCAGGTGAAATTTTCCATGTGTTGTCTGTCTTCCCCACTAGAAAAGGAGTTCCTTGAGAGTAGCGACTATGTTACTTTTGTATTTTTGTCCCCAGTGATAAGAACAGTGTTTGGAACTTAGTATTAGATTAAGGAATAAATAAGTCATTCATTTTTCCATATCCTTCTATACTTACATTATGTTATACAACATTGAAGAACTGCTGAAGAGCTTTGTAACTTTTCCAATGAGTTAGGTCTGACCCCCATAGTCCATTTAGGAAAATACAAACAAAGTACAGATGAAGAATACCTATTGTCCAGATTGGGATAAGCATTCAGATAAAACATCCATTTCTTAGACAGCTAGAACAGATTAACAAAAATAGAGCAAAATTAAGTAGAACGTAATCAGGCTAAATTGCTTTAAGGACAATAAAAGCCCCACTAATGTCCTCAATCTTCTTCTGCAAGCAAAGGTTCAGCTTCTTAATACAAAGACTCTACTATAAGTCATGGAACACTTCAGTATCTAAAGACATAGAACTGAATGTTGTTGGCAGTAATAGATAAGTAAATGACCGCTTTTTATGAAAATTATTTTTCACACCTAGGAAAAGAAATTAGAAATCTCAGGCGTTTCCTTGGGCATACCGTGATATGAACATCGACTCATTCATTCAATAAATGTTCATCAAAAGCCTATAACATTTTAGGCAATATAGAATATGAAAAGATGTGTCAAATACAGTCTACCCTCCCCAATTTCAAGTCCTGTGGTATAAATGAAGCTTACAAACTCAGGAAGAAGCTAGAAAAAATACTGGAAAGAGCACTGGATTTAGCATGGGAAGAACTGAGTTTAAGGTGCTCTATGTTTGGAAGAGAATCATTTAAACCTCTTATAAGCTCAGTTTTCTCATCTGTAAAATGATGGTAATTTATCTGAGATTACCTAATTGACAAGCTGCTGTGGAAAAAAACTGTAAAATTTAAAATATCATCAAATATAAGCTGTTTCTTGTTGGAGGAATGCTCTAAAATACAAGATCAAATATGGTAAGTAGTGGTCAAGTGTAACTGTAAGATGGTATGTTCAATCACTAGAATAAGGGTTCCCAGTTATCTGGGAATGACAGTATCCTATAACTGTTATTTTATTACAATGCATGCCCTTTTTTAAATATAGCATATTCTAGGAAGAAATTCCTCTTCTAGCATCACATGTGGGGTCCTGCCTGCATCCCTATACTACTGGAGGAACGCCACTTATATCACCTAGTCTGGTCACCTAGTTACATCACCTACGTCACAGTCATGAGACTGTGGTCTACCCATTTGATCCAGACATGACTGAACTTGACCTGGGAATAAAAAGAAGGAATAAAAAGGTTTGAGACAAGGAAGTGGGATCTCTATCTCTGGTGACTGGCTAAGGAGGTGGCTGAGGAAGGCCACATTGAGAGCTCCCACATGGAGAATTAAGATTAGGCTAAAATCTCTTATATTTCTGCCTATTTCTCATCTTTAACCTATCCAAGTGATTCTAATAAACTTTATGAAATTCTAAGGAAATTTAATTCTTACAGTATGAGATTTAGGGTTTTTTTAGGATGAATTTCAACTCTACTTTATTTGCAGGAATTTATGGCACTCCTCAAATTTGTTATGTCTTGTCCTCATCAAGACAACAATCATTCTAAGGGATTCTCCTTTGTGACATCAAGATAACTGTCTAAGCCTAGTAGTTTCCTATACTCTAATTCCACAAATGACTACTTCTGGCTTTCTAATGAATAGTTTGATATGAATAACCTCTTAAAAATATAACAACTTGAGAGTTATATATTTAATTTTTTTTAATCATGAAGTTGGTCATTTATTTTTTTATAATTTTTTTGACTTTTTAAACATTATTTTATTTGGTTATTTACAAACATTATTCATTGGAAACAATGATCATTATCTTTTCCTCCCCCCACTCCCCTCCCACCACTTCTCCAATAGCCGATGCACAATTCCACTGGGTTTCACATGTGTTCTTGGTTCGAACCCATTTCCATGTTGTTGGTATTTTCACTAGAGTGTTCATTTAGAGTCTCTCCTCAATCATTTCCTCTCAGCCCCTATAATCAAGCAGTTGCTTTTCATTGGTGTTTTTACTCCCACAGTTTATACTCTGCTTGTGGATAGTGTTTTTTAGATCCCTGCAGATTGTTCAGAGACGTTGCATTATCCCTAGTGGAGGAGTCCATTACCTTCGATTGTACCACAGTCTATCAGTCTCTGGGTACAATGTTCTCCTGGTTCTGCTCCTTTAGCTCTGCATCACTTCCTGGAGGTTGTTCCAGTCTCCATGGAATTCCTCCACTTTATTATTCCTTTTAGCACAATAGTATTCCATCACCAAAATATATCACAATTTGTTCAACCATTTCCCAATTGAAGGACATCCCCTCATTTTCCAATTTTTGGTCACCCCAAAGAGCGCAGCTATGAATATTCTTGTACAAGTCTTTTTCTTTATTATCTCTTTGGGGTACAAACCCAGCAGTACTAAGGATGGATCAAAGGGCAGACAGTCTTTTATCACCCTTTGGGCATAGTTCCAAATTGCCCTCCAGAATGTTTGGATCAGTTCACAACTCCACCAGCAATGAATTAGTGTTCCTACTTTGCCACATCCCCTCCAGCATTCATTACTTTCCATAGCTATTATGTTAGCCAATCTCCTAGGTGTGAGGTGATACCTCAGAGTTGTTTTGATTTGCATCTCTCTGATTATAAGAGATGTAGAACACTTTTTCATGTGCTTATTAATAGTTTTGATTTCGTTGGCTGAGAACTGCCTGTTCATGTCCCTTGCCCATTTATCAATTGGAGAACGGCTTGATTTTTTGTACAATTGATTTAGCTCTTTGTAAATTTGAGTAATTAAACCTTTGTCAGAGGTTTTTATGAAGATTGCTTCCCAATTTGTTGCTTTCCTTCTGATTTTAGTTATATTGGTTTTGTTTGTACAAAAGCTTTTTTAATTTGATGTAGCCGAAATTATTTATTTTACATTTTGTGACTTGTTCTATGTCTTGCTTGGTTTTAAAGTCTTTCCTTTCCCAAAGGTCTGACATATATACTATTCTGTGTTTACCTAATTTACTTATAGTTTCCTTCTTTATGTTCATGTCAGTCACCCATTTTGAATTTATCTTGGTGTAGGGTGTGAGGTGTTGATCTAAAACTAATCTCTCCCACACTCTCTTCCAGTTTTCCCAGCAGTTTTTATCGAATAGTGGATTTTTGACCCAAAAGCTGGGATCTTTGGGTTTATCATATATTTTCTTGCTGAGGTCACTTGCCCCAAGTCTATTCCACTGATCCTCCTTTCTGTCTCTTAGCCAGTACCAAATTGTTTTGATGACTGCTGCTTTGTAATATAGTTTGAGGTCTGGGACTGCAAGGCCCCCTTCCTTTGTATTTTTTTTTTCATTACTTCCCTAGATATCCTTGATCCTTTGTTATTCCAAATGAACTTTGTTATGGTTTTTTCTAAATCAGTAAAAATTTTTTTTGGAAGTTCTATGGGTATGGCACTAAATAGATAGATAAGTTTGGGTAGTATGGTCATTTTTACTATGTTGGCTCATCCTACCCATGAGGAGTTAATGTTTTTCCAATTGCTCAAGTCTAGTTTTAGATGTGTGGAGAGTGTTTTGTAGTTGTGTTCATATAGTTCCTGTGTTTGTCTCGGGAGATAGATTCCTAGGTATTTTATTTTGTCTAAGGTGATTTTGAATGGGATTTCTCTTTCTAGTTTTTGCAGCTGAACTATGTTGGAGATGTATGGAAATGCTGATGACTTTTGTGGGTTTATTTTGTATCCTGCAAGTTTGCTAAAGTTGTTGATTATTTTTATTAGCTTTTTGTTTGAATCTCTAGGATTCTTTAAGTAGACCATCATGTCATCTGCAAAGAGCAATAGCTTAGTCTCCTCCTTGCCTGTTTTGATGCCTTCAATTTCTTTTTCTTCTCTAATTGCTACTGCTAGTGTTTCGAGTACAATGTCAAATAGTAGAGGTGATAATGGGCATCCTTGTTTCACTCCTAATCTTATTGGGAATGCATCTAGTTTATCCCCATTGCAGATGATATTGGCTGATGGTTTTAGATATATACTGTTTATTATTTTTAGGAATGACCTTCCTATTCCTATGCTTTCTAGTGTTTTCAATAGGAATGGATGTTGTATTTTATCAAAAGCTTTTTCCTGCATCTATTGAAATAATCATGTGATTTTTGTTGCTTTGCTTGTTGATATGGTCAATTATGTGGATGGTTTTCCTAATATTGAGCCAGCCTTGAATCCCTGGTATAAATCCTACTTGATCATGGTGGATGACCCTTCTGATCACTTGCTGGAGTCTTTTTGCTAGTATCCTATTTAAGATTTTTGCATCTATATTCATTAGGGAGATTGGTCTATAGTTTTCTTTCTCTGTTTTTGACCTGCCTGGTTTTGGAATCAGTACCATGTTTGTGTCATACAAGGAGTTTGGCAGAATTCCCTCTTTGCTTATTATGTCAAATAGTTTGTATAGTATTTGGATTAACTGTTCTCTGAATGTTTGATAGAATTCACTTGTGAATCCGTCGGGCCCTGGGGTTTTTTTCTTAGGGAGTTCTTTGATGGCCTGTTGGATTTCATTTTCTGATATGGGATTATTTAAGAATTCTATTTCTTCTTCTGTTAGTCTAGGCATTTTGTATTTTTGTATATATTCATCCATATCGCCTAAATTGCTGTATTTATTGCCATATAATTGGGCAAAGTAATTTTTAATGATTGTTTTGATTTCCTCTTCATTGGAGGTGATGTCCCCCTTTTCATCTTTGATGATGTTAATTTGCTTTTCTTCTTTCCTTTTTTAAATTAGATTGACCAGTACTTTGTCTATTTTGTTTGTTTTTTTCAAAGTACCAGCTTCTTGTCTTATTTATTAAATCAATAGTTCTATCACTTTCTATTTTTCTCCATTAATTTTTGGATTTCCAGTTTGGTTTTCTGTGGGGGTTTTTAATTTGATTGCTTTCGAGTTTTTTTTATTTGCATTTCCAATTGATTGATTTCTGCTCTCTCTAGTTTGTTAATATATGCATTCAGGAATATGAATTTACCTCTGATTACTGTTTTGGCTACATCCCAAAAGGTTTGAAAGGATGTCTCGCCATTGTCATTTTCCTTGATGAAATTATTAATTGTTTCTGTGATTTCTTCTCGAACTAAACGATTTTGGAGTATCATATTGTTTGATTTCCAATTAATTTTTGATTTGGTTTTCCACGTACCGTTACTGATCATTATTTTTATTGCCTTGTGATCTGAGAAGGCTGCATTTATTATTTCTGCTTTTCTGCATTTGTATGCCATGTTTCTGTGAACTAGTGTGTGGTCAATCTTTGTGAATGTGCCATGTGGTGCTGAGAAGAAAGTGTATTCCTTTTTGTCCCTATTTATTTTTCTCCATATGTCTATTAGCTCTAATTTTTCTAAGATTTCATTCACTTCTTTTACCTCTTTCTTATTTATTTTTTTATTTGATTTATCTAAATTTGATAATGGTTGGTTCAAATCTCCCACTAATATTGTTTTACTGTCCATTTCTTCCTTCAATTTTCCTAGTTTCTCCATTAGAAATTTGGGTGCTATATTATTTGGTGCATACATGTTGATTAGTGATATTTCCTCATTATCTAAAGTCCCTTTTAACAAAATATAATTACCTTCCCTATCCCTTTTAATCAGGTCTATTTTTGCTTTGACTTTATCAGATATCATGATTGCAACTCCTGCCTTCTTTCTATCAGTTGAGGCCCAGAAGGTCTTACTCCATCCTTTAATTCTGACCTTGTGGGTGTCTACTCATCTTATGTGTGTTTCTTGAAGACAACATATGGTAGAGTTTTGGATTCTAACCCATTCTGCGATTCGTCTACGTTTTATGGGTGAGTTCATCCCATTCACGTTCAAAGTTATGATTGTGACTTGTGAATTCTCTGGCATTTTGATATCCTTCCCTAATTCTAACCTTTCTTCTTTAGCTCTAACCTTTTAATCCAGTGATTTACTTTAAATCAGTCCCCCTTGTCCCCTCCCTTGATATGTTTCCCTTTCTAGCCCCTCCCTTTTTGTTCCTTCCTTTTCCCCCCTCTCCTTCCCTCCCCTGTTGTTTTACCTCCCCCCCCCCTCAACCCCTTGGTTTTCCCTTCTCCCTACCCTTGTTGGGTAAGATAGAATTCAAGATCCCAATGGATCTGGATGTTTTTCCCTCTCAGAGTTGATTTCCCTGAGAGTAAGGTTTAAGTAAGAACTCTCTTCCTCTCATTCTTATAGGAGTTTTCTTCCCCTCCCCTTCCCGTGTGAATCTTTTTGTGAGAAAGATTATTCTATTTGATTATTCTTTTCCCTGTATTTACACATTACATTTTCCATATATTGAAAAGATAACAATTTTCTCCTTTTCCCTTTCCATCATATTTACCTTTTCAAGTATTCCATGCTCTTTGTTTTTCGATATTGAACTTTCCACAGAGCTCTGGTCTTTTCTTTGCAAAAAGTTAGAAATCTTCTATTTTGTTGAATGCCCATACTTTCCCTTGGAAGTATATAGTCAGTTTTGCTGGATAGCTGATTCTTGGTTGAAGACCCAGCTCTCTTGCCTTTCTGAAAATCATGTTCCACGCCTTACGATCATTCAGAGTGGAACTTGCAAGGTCTTGGGTGACCCTGATTGGCATTCCTTTATATCTAAATTGTCTTTTTCTGGCTTCTTGTAGGATTTTTTCTTTTGCTTGAAAGCTTTGGAATTTGGCAATTACATTCCTGGGAGTTGTCTTTTGGGGATTTGGTGTAGAGGGTGTTCTGTGAGCTCTTTCAGTGGCTGTATTGCTCCCTTGTTCTAGAATCTCTGGGCAATTTTCTTTGATTATATCTTGTATTACGATGTCGAGTTTCCTGTTTATTTCTGAATTTTCTTCTAGTCCAATTATTCTTAAATTATCTCCTCTTCCTCCATTTTCCAAGTCTGTCACTTTGTCAGTGAGATATTTTATGTTCTCTTCTAATTTCTTGATCTTTTGGCTTTGCTTTATTGATTCTTGCTTTTTTACCTGCTCGTTGTCTTCCAGCTGCCTAATTCTGACCTTTAAAGCCTGGTTTTCCTTTTCAGTTTGGTCAAACCGGTTTTGTAGTTGCGTGAAATCCTTTTGCATTAATTCCCACTTTTCCTGCCAGAAGGCTTCAATCTTTTTGATCATTTTCGATTCAAATTCTTCAAAAGTTTGTGGAGAGTTTCCATTTTCTTTGGAAGGTTTTGGGGCATTTGCTTGTGTTTCCTCTTCTATCTCCTCTGTATTTTGTATTTTTGCTCCATAAAATGTGTCCAAAGTTGCCCCCTTCTTGTTTTTCTTGTTGTTTTGAGGCTTTTTTGCTTCTGTGCTGTTTGCCATCTCTATCTGAGTGAGGGGGGCTGGCTCTTCTGTTATCTCTCTGGTGTTCAGTGGCTTTAGCCCCAGGCAAATTGCCTGTCTTCCCCAGGAATTGCTGGTGTTTTGGTGTTTCGGTGTTACTACCTTCCTCAGTTCCCTCCCAATGCTTCTCTGTTGCCTTACTTCTATGTTCTGTGCCTGGCTTGACACTCTCAGGTGTATTTCAATGCCTTTGCTGGCCAGAGAAGCCTGCACTCTGAGGGGAAGGGGGCATGGCTTCCCAGAGCTCCAATGGCTGTTGATAGGATTAACGTCGGACTGAGTATGCCCTGAGGCAGGGACCTTCCGTGAGACTCAGATGGAAGGATCTGGTCAGGGGGCTACAGGCTCCCCCCATCTCTCTCTGTTTCCCTGCTGTCTGGGTGCCCTCTCGACTGGCTCAGGTTGTTTTCAGGGTGCAGCCTTCAGAATAGCCGGCTCCTGAGGCCCTTTTGCCTGCCCTGAGGTTCCTGCTGCTGCCTCAGATTCAGTGCTCTGGGTTGGGGGGGATGGGTCTTGGGACCTTCCTTTTGCCTACTCCTTAGATCCGAGTGATCTCAGGTTCTGACTTTTGGGGGGCTGTACCTTTTGATCCAGGTCCAGGAGGAGTGTTCCCGGGGTCTATTCTATTGTTTGTTTTGAATTTTGGTGCCCTAGGAGCATTCAGTTTGAGATCGGTAAGAAAGGGTTTCTGGAGCTCTGAACTTTAGCTTTCTCTAAGCTGCCATCTTGATCGGAAGTCTATATGTTTAATTTTTAAAAAATGTTTAGACTGTGAATTCATTTAAATAGCATGATATGCTCTTGACAATTTTATTGACCCTTTCTCTTCATCTTGAGGGCAAAAAAAAGTGAATCCAAAATAAATGTGTGCCAAAAAAGCCATTGTGTCCTAGAAATAGGATTACTGCATATATGAGGAATATTTCAAATGCCATCACAGTATGAGCTGACATGTTAAGCTCTCATAGGCCATATTTCTGGAGAATTCTAAAGCATTTACATGACCATATATGCTTCCCATGTGTGCAACAACTCTTACCAAGCTAATCTCCCTAAAATAAGCCATGTGCTTGTATAATTTTACATCTGGAGATCAATAGTTGCTATAAGAACACTACATAACCCAGTAGAGAATATCAGTAGTCCTGGGAAAGTTTCAGAATGGTTATCAGCAAAATTTTGGCTCTACTAGTTAGGAAAAGCAAACCAATAAATAGCATTCAAAAATAAGTACACAGAATGAGCTAGAAAGCACCTTAGAGATCAGAGAAAGCTCCCAATCTTCACCCTCTGAACAGATAGATCAGTGCACACTTTTTCTCACTTCCAGACTAATAATCATAGTGCAGAGAGTTAGTAATGTCACTCCTCCATTCAAAAAATATCAGCCCCACATTGTTGCTCTACTATCAAGTTCAGCATTCTAGATGCTGCCCAGTTATATCCATTCTTCCTTTTGAGCCTTATCTCATCTTATAATCCTACAGGTATTCTATTCTCTTCCAAGCAGAACTAATTAGTTTCTCATCCCTGAAGCTGAATTTCTACCACTCTATATTGAGTCACACTATTCCCAGAATGTCTTCACAGCCCTGCACCTGTCAATTACCCATAATCATGTCCTATCCACTGGCAGTAATAACATTCCCTTCAGACTCTAAAGAGTGCTTTGTTTTGTGTCTCTCTTGTATGCCAATTTCATATTATCGGGTATTATAATAATTTTACAATCAGACATTCCCTTAATTAGATACTGCAGGCTCTATGATGGCAGAACCATCCCTCCCAAATCCTCCCACAATACAAAGAATTCCTTAAAAATGTATATTCATTTCATTGAATTTCATCCAGTTCCTACATTTGAAAGCTAAGGAAAGACTTGGAAAAGATAGTTTGATTATGCCTGGTCACACAGACAATATGGGACTGGAATTCAGGTCTCTTCATCGACTCCAATACTTATCCTTTTGCCCCAAGAAGCAAAACTAGTGTAACCAAGAGATGAAAGCCATTTGTAGTTTCTAGAGTGCCTCTGATGACACATTTGAGATGCCTCTAACAACAGCAACATTGAAAAGTAGTAGTGGATGCTGTTGAACTTGAAGTCAGGAAGTCACAGGTTTAAAATCCCTGGTCTGACATTACTTGCATGACCATGGGTAAGTAACTAATTTGCCTTATGGATAAGATCCTTTGTCACTAGAATATAAAAGTATGGACCAGAGTGGGACCCTGAAGATTAGGACGGAATGGAGTAGGGGATGAAGAGTTGGGAAGAGAGAAGTTTCCTGAAATGAAAAATCATAACCATTCATTACATAGAATATTGATGGGTTAACAGACTACACTTATCCCTAACTATGCATTTCCTTATTCTGGACCAAATTGTCAGTCCTCTAAAGTCATAAATGCCCTACATATCATGTGAAGAAAAATATTCCTGACCTTTCAATCAAGCAGTCATCCACACAGATACTTAATTGATATTTCCACAGCATATCTAAAAATATTATAGGCAAAATGGTACAACAGAATTACAGATTTGGAATCTGAGAGCTTGCATTCAAGTCCTCCCATTGTGACTTTCTACCTAAATGACAAATTATTTATACCTAAATTGGCAACTCACTTAACCTCTGTGGGACTCAGTTTCCTAATCTATAGATTGAGAGGGATGGACTCGAGGATTTTTAAGATCTATTCCAAATCTAACTCTATGACCCTATAATCAAATATCAATTCTGTGCTCAAAAAATTCAATAATTCTTTATTTATACTAAGATAAAATATTACCACCCCTCCAAGTTTGTCATTTTGCAATCCTTAAGTATATGGTTCAGCTTATTTTCCCAGGTTTATTGCATCTTGCTCCTTTTCGCATCCCACATTTCTTGCCAAAACAATTTACTTGCTTTTCCCCGATGTAACCAGAAGCTCAAAACCTATTGCATAAGTCTCCTCAGTGATCTCTCAGCATTCTATGTCCACATGAAGAACAGAGTTGGCAAGAGTTAGGAGAGGAGAGATCCCTAATATCCTGATTGCCACTATCAA
Organism: Monodelphis domestica; assembly: GCF_027887165.1. Lineage (NCBI taxonomy): Eukaryota > Metazoa > Chordata > Mammalia > Didelphimorphia > Didelphidae > Monodelphis > Monodelphis domestica. The sequence continues at coordinate 516,763,657 of NC_077229.1, read as the reverse complement.
AAAAGAAAACATGTGGCTGTAGATTCTGTTCAAGGAGAAGTAAGAGAAATGCTCTAGGAAGAAGCCAACATATATATATATATATATATATATATATATATATATATATATATATATATATATATATATATATATATAAATATATATATATATATATATATATATATATATATATATATATATATATAGAAGAGCCAGCCCTCAGTGCCTTCATCATGTACCTCTTCCCAATTTAAAATACTAGATACATTAGAGATACATTAAATTCCCCTTGGGTAAAATCCAGGAATCTCTCTCGGTTGAAGTGAGATATCTTCCTCCTGGTGGCTGTGCCCATTCACTCTGTGTATTTTCTGGCATATTCTTACCCAAAATCTCTGGGTTTTGTTTGCTATTGGTTTAGATAAACGGATTTACTTACTATTCACTATGTGTAATCTTTGAGTAAGTGGAATTTGTTGGAAATAGTGTCATGCTTTGTATCTAAAGTTTGGGGATATCCCTTGACTATTACAGGATAATTTTCAAGAATATAGCTTGAAAATTAAATAATCATTGGGAACCAATGATATGGAGAAAATAATTCTCTGATGTTGTATTGAACAATGAATCCCTTTCAATTTTAAAAATGGTGTAGTTTGAGTTTCTAGGGTAATATCTTGTTCATAATATTCTTTTAGACATGTTCATTAAGTGCTAACAACAATAACTAAAATAACTTATGCCAAAAACAGGTAAATATTAAAATTTTCACAAATTTTAAATATGATATTTTATTTTATTTGTAATTATGAAAACCATAATAATTATAAATTCTAATTGTAAAACAATTAGAAAAATTATAGATTCTAATTGTAAAACAATTATAAATATTTTATATGGGACATTCTATAAGAATTAAAAAATTAAAATTGATCCAACAGTGACTATTAACTACAAGAAGACATCATAATAAATTTATTATACAAATTTTGCTGAAAATAAATTACCTCTAATAAGATAATTTACTGCTTGGAAGACATTAAACCTAATATAATAATCACATATAAAATAATTTCAATATTTGATCTTTTATCTGAACAAACATTTATAATATTTTCTTATTAGGAGACAAGCACAGTCTTGTATTTTTCATGGAGTTTATTTTGTATTTTGAATTAAAAGAAGAATAAAGATGAAAATGATCACAAACAAATATGTGGTAGAAATTGATAGAATTTTTTAAAGCTCTCTTGCCAAGAGAGAAATGTTAATTTTAAAGACGTTAGGTATCTAATCAATTAAGTTGAATAGGTAGTTATGGTATAAAATATTTAAAGTTCCATTGAATATATAATGTCCTCAATGGTTTATATGCAAATCAAATTTATAAAGAAAGAATCTCTTCAGATGTGACTTCCTTCTCTTTCATATTCCAATAGCATATCAGCAAACACTCTCACAGGAAGATTAGTGTTTGCCAACCAGCTCATTTGAAAATTTACCAGAAAAAAAAAGAAGATAAAGCTAAAAGGAACTTAAGTTTAAATCAGAAAATAGTCTTAAAATTATGAGAGGAAATAGAATGTTTGTTCACGTAGAACATTTGTGATGGTTTATCACAGTTTCCAGATGAATAGAATGGGCATGACCAGCAATTATGGTTTTCAAATAGCCCGTAATTTGTGCTACACAAGCACAAATGTTTATAACCACTTGATCACATGATTTCACAGTTGATGAAGTATAAATACAGAATAGCAGAGGAGACTGAGGTAGCTACTCTTATGCATACTACATACCTCTGATTATCAGTTGGAAATTAGTTTGCACTAGAGCATTGAACTCTTGTAGTGGTTCAGAAACAATTTGATGACCAGTTGAGAAATTACAAGAATACATTCATAGTAGATTTGATGTAATGACCCTGTTAACACCAAACTCTTTGTGTGCAATGTTCATGGCAACTTCAAATCACTGCAGAAACAAGCCTGCATATATTACTTCTTTTTTAAACGAAGTTTATAGACAAGCTAAATCTGTAAGGAATGAATCTCTTTAGATGAGATTTTCTTCTCTCCTATAGTCCACTAGTATTCCAGAAGCAATTTCACAAATACTGGGCAATATTTACTGCTTAAAAAGCCATTAAAGGATTTTTAGTTCAAACCTCATGGGCCATTATTGTAAAACCTAAAAAGGTTTATGAACCACTAATTAAAAACCACTGCCCTAGACTAATAACATTTAAGGGGTAAGTTAGATATAGCTCTATCCTAGTACCTACTCTTTGAGGAGGAAGAATGGCTAGCCTTATAGCTCTAATATTTTCTGCTCACCTCCTAGCAGGAATAAACATTTGCTTTGGCAAAGGGTGGGCAGAGGAAACTCTTAACATATGTATTCATGCCTCTCTGTGATCCACATTTAGATAGACCCATGAAGATATGTATAATTTATGAGGAAACACAAACATACATACCATATACTTAAATATGACATTTTGTCTCCAACCTACATGTTTTGGCATAGATTTTTCTATTAAATGACTGTAATATATTGCTTCCTTAGCCATTCATAATCATCAGTTTCTCTTTTATGTCTTGTGTCACCTTCTTTGCACAAAGTTTATCCTCTATATGCTAGTGCCCTTCTCTCTATTAAAATTACTTTGTATATATTCTATAACACTTACTTGTGAACAGATTGCCCACCTGCAAATACATATGCATGACATATGTAAATACACATATCTACATGTATGTATGCATGAATGCATGTCTTAATGTATACTACAAATTCTTGCTGTTCAAAGCTCTATGGGATTTGTCTCCCTATAATCTAGTAAAATAATATTTATGATTGGATCCCTCACCCACAGCCTTTTGCTTTCTTTATTCTATAAAAAAATGGGATGTTACTCTATGAATCATACAGTAAGAAAAAAGACCTGCCCATCAAATGGCATTTTATTGAACACCTCCACACTTAGCTTGTAAATTTCAATCTGGTTCACAGTGATAATAATCTCCCAAAGAAACTGGAGTATAAATTTTCAGTGAGAGCATTAGTACCTTAGAAATCAGAAAACCCTACAAATCAGGGATTATTTTAATTTAATCATTGTCTGGAGTTAAAATGATGGAGAAAAATGTTAATAACGCATATTAAACTTAAAACTGTTCCTGGAAAACTTTTATCTGATGGTAAGGCTGACTGTTAAATGTTTGCCAGCACAACCCTACATATGTGTGCGTATACATGATAATACTGTTTTCTTGTTAAGTGTCTTGTGCTTTAGAATCCTCTAGTGGCACATATGCTAAAAATATTATAAGGTAAGATGTGTTCACAAACTATTTCAATACCATTTTCAATGGCATCATATCAGAAAATACTCTACCTGAATGGCTTTCACATTCAATAGGAAAAAAATTATAGCAAGTATTTCTGATGAAGAACCATTTCTGTAATATTTACAGAACTGACTCAAATTTATTAGAGTACAAAGCATTCCCCAATTCCCCAACTAGAAAGTGGTCAAAGGATATGAATAGGCAAGTAGAAGAAGAAGAAATTAAAAGTATCTTGTCATATAAAAATGTTCTGAAACATTATCAATTAGAGAAATGTAAATTTAAAAAATGCTGAAGTACCTACTCACACCCAGACTGGCTAACATGATATAAAAAGGAAAATGATAAATGTTGGAGGGGATGTGGAAAAACCAGGCCATTAAGACACTGTTTGTGGCATTGTGAACTGGCACAGCCATTCTGGAAAGCAATTTGGAATCCTGCCCAAAAGGTCATTCCATGTGTGGTACCCCTTGACTCAGTGATACTAGGTCTGTATCTTAAAGAGATGAAAGACAGAGGAAAATGACCAGCTTATGTAAAAATATTTCTAGCTAGTCTTTTTGTGGTAACAAAGAACTGTAAATTAAAGGAACTTCCAACAATTAGGGAATGGCTGAACAAATTATGGAATATGATTGTAATGGAATGCTATTTCACCACAAGAAATAATGAACAAGATGATCACACACACACACACACACACACACACACACACACACACACACGAAAACCTAGAAAGACACATATGAAGTGATGCAAAGTGAAGTGAGTAGACCTGAGAGAATGCTGTACAGAGTATCAGCAACAAAATACAACAATCAACTGTGAATGAATGACTTAACTGTTATCAGCAATGCAAGGATCCCAGGATAACCCCAAGATACTTATGACCAAAAAGGCTATCCAGTACTATAAAAGGAACAGACAGAGTCTGAATGCAGATCATAGTGTTCTTCACTTTATTTTCTTCATGAATTTTTCACTCGTGTAAACAATATGTGTCTTTCACACGATGAACATGGAGGGTAGGGTGGGAAGGAGGGAGAGAACATGCATCACAAGATGTCTGAAAATGATTATTGAAAAGTGTATCAATGTAATCTAGAAAACATCTATAAAAATGTTTCTCATAGAAAAAAATATACAGGCTTTGCTAAGCTTAAAAATAAACGAGCCCTAAAATATCTCCATCAGTTATTTTTACTGTATTAAAATATCCTGTTGGACATTTTTCTTAGCTCAGATGTAGATCTAAAAATAGTACTGAATAATGGCTAGAGGACTGGCCTTAAGATAGAGAAGACCTGGGTTCAAGTCTAACATCCGACATATCACTACACAATCCTTATGGAGTCACAACCTCTCAATATCGGCAGGAAGTTGTAGATTGTATCCAAACTGAATCAATTGGTAGAAATTACCTGCTCTGTGAAAAACACAGGTGCAGGCCAATCTATTACATATGTGTACATCCACATATATACACATACTAACACATGTGTGCAAGGGTACATACATATATTTCTATATACATAAAAACATCTAGAGGGTGAGACATGGGTTTAGACGAAGTCACTGACTGGCAAAGAAGCTTCAACCTATAGAATAACAAACTTAATGAATGATGTGGCAAATGTATAAATGGACACTGAAGAGATTTATTGAATCCAACAAGAGTACCTTCGATCACTTCTCTGGCTAAATCATCATCAGATATTTTAAAGAATTAAAAACAAGGATAAAAATATTTTCCTTTCTTTCCAGAAACCTGCTAAGTTATCATCTAGGAAGTTGAAATATATCTTTTTTTCCCAAAGGAAGAAAAACAATGTTTCCTTCTATTGTCTAAATGTGATGCTGATTTATTATATCATGATAAAATATTACTTATTTCCAAAAATAACTTCTGGTCATTATTACTACAAAGCAAAGGTGGTGAACCTTTTAGAGACCTTAGAGACAGAGTGCCCAAACTGCAATCCTTACACCATATGTGAGCCCCCTACCTTACCCCAGATAGGGGAGGGAAGAAGCACTCTCTTTAGGTGGCTGGGAAGAGGGGCAGGTGATGAGAGAAATGTCCTCAGGTGTGTGTGGAGAGGGGGAGGGGAGTATCCCCCTCCAACACTCAGCACACATACCATAGGTTCCCCAACATGGATATAGAGGATACTACTATATTCCCAGTCCCTTAGGCACACAACCTAAGTGCCATCCTCAAATCATATTACTACTACTCCCATATCCAATTAGTTGCCACTACTTATTAATTTCACCTTTACATTCCTTAAATATTTCTTTTCCCTTATACTGCCACTCCTCAGGGACAGAACTGAAGAACCTAATGCTTGTGCTATTGCAGTAGCCTCCTGGTTGATCTGTTTGCCTCTAACTTTCCTCTAGTCTGATCCATCCTCCATTCAGCTGACAAAGTGATTTTTCTAAAGCTCAGGTCCAACAATATAATGCTCCTACTCAATAAGTTTCTGTAGCTCCCTCTCTATAGCCTCCAGAATCACATATGGAAATCCTGTTGGGCATTCAGTCCTTCATAATCTACCTCCTCTCCCTCAGAAACACATCTTTCTAATCCTTTTATATCTTACTTCCGCCCCCCCCCCAACGTATTTTTTGATACAGTGACACTAGCCTCCTTTTGCTTCACAAAATAGACACTCTATCTCTTATCTCTGGGCATTTTCTCTGGCTATCCTCCATGACTATAATGCCCTCCCTCGTCATCTTTGCCTAATGGTGTTCCCAGCTTCCTTCAAGTCTCAACTAAAATTTCACCTTCTACAGGAAGCCTTTCCCAACACCTCTTCATTCCAGTGGCTTTCTTCTTTTTAAGGATTTCCTATTTTTCCTGTATTTAGCTTGTTTGTTTAGATTTATTTCCTTGTTGTTTCCTCTAAGGAATTTATAAGCTCTTTGAGGTCACTGATTATCATCTGCCCCCTTTTCATATTTCTAGCACTTAGCTCAGTGCTTGACACATGATAGGCACATAATAAAAGTTTATCCACTGATTGTGCTTCTAAGGCATCAAGAATGGGCCAAGTTACAGACTGCCTCTTCACCCACAATCTACATTCCATCCAAATCAATGTATCTAAGGATCCTTCTAGGAAATTATTTTTAAAATGATGATAACAAAATAGAAATTCTCAATGATTCCAATATCCTAGGTAGGTATTCTAAGAATATAAATTCAATAGAGATGAATGAAAATATACAGGCTTAAAATAACAACATTTGGGAAATAAAGTAATTGTTCATGGGGTTTTATTAGAGTGTTAGCTTGATTTGAGCAAATGATATGGAAAGATCACCAAAAGGTACTAGAAACAGAATGAACAAACAGAAGCACAAAGCCCAGAAGATGATAGTCTCACTCAATAGTATTTTTAAGGATACTGCAAGATATTCTCTCCTCCTTTCCTCTTTTATGACTTTATAGCTATGTGTGTGTTTACACACACCACAGTTATGTATACATAAATACACATAAATAGGTATGTACATGTATACATATATAATGGGAACTGTCCTAGAAGAATGTGAGATGATACAATTCACCTTGGAACTCCCCAGGGCCAGTAAAACACAAACCCCTTGGCTTCTAAAACATAAAGTTTATTTTATAAAGGGAATAAGACCCTAAGACTCTTAAACTAACTCCACCCAACTTCTAAGTCTTCTGAGAAAGGAGAGCCTTCTGTTTCTTCTCTGGGCCCTGCTTAAGCTCCCTGTTCTACCCTTCCCCAGGCTATCTGACTCTATCCTGATCTTCTCACTGGTGATTAGCAAAAGAAAGCAAAAGCCTGGGTTTGGCTGCACTAAGTAATTCAAAGTAACAGATGAAAATCTTTGGATTACCCAAGAGGATTTCTGGTAGATGGACCACTGGAAGATGATCTCTGGATTCAGGGAAAAACGGTTTCCTCCAAATAAATTCTCTGCCAAGAAGTCAAAAATTTCTCCACAATATTTTGACTATCTTTGGAAAATCTCTCAGAGCAAAATCCTTTGGCTTGGTTGAAATTCAGGCAGAGAGTCAAAAACTCCTTCCAGCTCCGAGAAAATCCAAGAAGGAAAGAAGTTCAGGTATTTTCAGTTCAAACTCCCACAATTCCTCTCTCCTTCCCAGAATCCTCTCCCAGACCTTGTATCAAAATTTCCTTCTTTTAACTAATCCTTGAAACCAGTCTATCCTTAACTTATATTCCTACACATATATCTATCTATAGTATATGCTGCTGCTGCTGCTGCTGCTACTACTGCTACTACTACTACTATACATACACACATACAGACACACAAGCATGTCCACACACACACACAGATACAGGCACACATACACATATATGTTACTGGGTTTGGTCCCTAGAAGCCCTGGAAGTAAAAGGAATTTACTGAGAGGCACATAGGTTCAATTTAAGAATATCTCTCTAATAATTAGAGCTAAGTAGAAGGGGTTGCCTCATAGGAAATGAATTACCACTCTCTAGATGTATTCCTACAGAAGATGACTGTTGAAGATGTTTTAGGGAAGAAGTTCTTGGATTCATGAATATATTTCAGGGAGTCCATAAACTAGATAAGAAAACAATTATATCTCTATTTCAATATACCTAGTTTCCCAGGTAATATTAATTTATTCACTAAAAAAAAAATCTGAAACAGACTTCATGGGTGTCATCAGGCCACTCAGATGTTCCACGATTCATCAAGTATCCCAGTTTTAGAGGTTAATTTCTAGAATTTAATGACTTCTGTTGTTCTTTTCAGATTTGAAATTTTGCAATTCTATGATTTTATTTCATTTTTCTGTTTAAAAAATGTCTAAAAATATAAAGTGATATACAAGTCTGGGCTATCCTTCATGAGCATTTGTTTTTAAATGAAGCATTAAGCACCACTGATGCTATGAACAATGTATCTTCAACTATAAAGAGAAGAGGTGTTGCTGCTTTCCTCACCTGCTGCTCCCTCTCTGAACAATCTCTCCATCTAGTATAAGAAGAGTAAACTATTTCTTGAAACTTTTCAAATATGGTCTGCCTACATAAGCTTTTATTTTCCTTTTGGAAAATAGTTTTTAAATTACTTCTAAAAGGACCTTTGCCTTTGAGAGAGGGAGACTGTTTTGCTCACTCTGAAATAAATAATGCCCTTTGGCTTTATAAGCAAAAAACACAAAGGTATGTGATTTATGAATGCCATCTTTGACAGAGAGCATCCTCCTTTGCTATGGTATTCCCAAATGAGCATCTTACAACTTTAAAAAAGGGCCAGAGATCTAGAGAGTTCAGAGGAGAGCAACAGTAACAAAAGACCATCAGGGACAATTTGCAAGGTAAGTGACATTGCTTTCAGTGCAGCAAGCTTGGACACCAAGTGGGTCAGTGTCCACAATAGAGCAATCATGAGAGATGAATTGTTAAAAGAGTCCTAATGAGAGAGCGAGCGACAGTGGAGTGAAATTGAGCAAATAAAAACTTAGGGAGAATATCTGAGAGGAAAAACAATTCAGCAAGTGAGATTTTTAGACAGTGGGATAAAATGAAACCCTTTGGGGAATGTGGTCATAGCCCCATTTTTGAGACCTCTAACTCACTCCCATTTCAATGATATGTTTTACGGAACTACCATCCAACAACAGAGGATGGACAAGATAACCCACTTAGTCTTTTCAGGCTTTAATATCTATGATTGTATGATTCCGTTCCAGTACAGTAGTTTAGTGCATCTCAAGTATGTAATACACTTCAATTGTGAAGTACTACAATTTCAATACTAATATGTTTGAAGGGCCAGACCCATTCCTTAAGTACCTGGCAAAGCTGTTGGAAAAGCTCCTGACAAAGAAGTCCCTCCTCCCTGCAAAAATATGTGAATGTGTGTCTGTGGCATGTGTGCCTTCTTACAGGAGAGAGGTAAGGTACCAGTAGCCTTAGATTATTAATGGGGCACATGATTATTTTTTTAAGTAGTATGCAAAGATAGACAGACCAGCACATACAAACGTACACAGATGCATATAGATATATGTTGAAGCAAGGTTTAGCAGCTCTAAAGTGCGATATTCTCCAGGACCAAAGCTCGATCGTCATCGTACTTTTAAATCATCTCTTTCTCTCTCTCTTCCTGTCTTTTTCTCTCTCCATCGAAATCATCGGACTAAGAAATCTCCCGTGTCCAAATGATGTTTGTGGTTGGGCTGCTGTGTCTCCATTTAGCAATACAACTCATGTGACTTGCTTCCATCACATAGCTGATATTTTGTGCCCAGCTGCAATAAGGAATGGAAAAATCTCTGGTAACCTTCTCTTTGATTCAGCCTGTGCACTGCTTTTTTTCACTTTGGAAATGTAATTTTTGAACTCCCAGGTCACACCCTTGATTACTAGTGAAGATGAGGGAAGAGAAAGAATGCAGTGACTCAATTACATCAGCTCCATTTTCAAGTATGGAGCTTCCTTTGAAGGTGATGGGAGCTCCCAACTCGGTCTGATCACTCAGTTGGACAAGGAGAAAGATGGGAAATAAGGCCCAGAGACAAAAGCAACTCAGGGGCTCCCACTCACTGATATCATAGGCTGAGAGGAGTGTTTCTCATATATCCCTGTTAACTCTTTTTCAGTCATTCTCAGGGCACTTGAAAGGAAGGAAATAAAAATGTAATATGCTGGGCAGACCAGTAGATTCATTATTAACCTGTCAATTGATTGAGTCCTTTCACTACTCAAAATTGAGTTCTGTTCACTGCAGAGATTCCTGTTCAAAGCTCATTGCCTACACTCACACAGTCAGACCAATACATAGCCAGCCTTGTCCAACAACCTGCAAGACTTCTAACAGGAAAGATGAGGAGGCACGTGGTCAATTTCCTCATGGGTATTTAGGGAGGTTCTTTCATCTTCTCTTCATCCACAAATGATATTTTGCACTGAATTTCAATCTGTAAAAGTAATTTGTTCAATATCCAGACACAAGAGGAAAGAAGTGGAAGAGAAAAAATGTAATAAAAGGCATTTATGCCTCTTTGGGTTTTAGGATGTCTGTGTAGTGGTCTCATGTTCATCACGTGGGAGTGGGGAGTATAAAAAAGCAGTGGGGAAAAAAGTAAGTTGATGAGTCGGATGCACTCTGGAGTACCATACAAATCTAAGCACATTCACTAATGGGTAAATAAGAAACGTCAAGAGACAGAAGAAACCTGTAACTCACTCCTTTTGAACATCTGGGGATGCCACAATGAGCACCTGACAAACAACAAAGCTGCTAGAGATTTTCCTGAGTGAGCAATAAACTCACTGAGACTGGTAGCTTTATGAACATTGTACTTACTATTCATTATGACTCTAGTGTAGAACAACAGCCACTGGGACTTTTAGGTGCTGGAGTCCAGCACCATCTTCTTTCCCTACCTAGCCATTGTGATTTGTGCCGAGTTCAGTCCAAGGAAAATCTGATCTCTTGATTAGACCAAGCAGACTCCTTATTCTGAAATTCATTGGCTTGCCAACAAATTCCTACCTGTTTTCCTAGGAATGGTGTTAAATGTAGTGAGAGATGTGCTCCACAAATATGAAGGGTTTTCCAAAAGGAGGACAAGGAAGCTAGGTACCTAATGCATGATGTGACCCAGGTATGCCAGATAGTTTATTTCTACAGAGAAAGAAACATTAAACATGCTTTTAAAAGTCACAGAGCATATAAAAATAAGAGCACAGCTCAATAACTTGACATAGCTACAGTTGGATTCAGCTATGCATCTAATATCAGATCAATCTTTGCAGTCTTTTTTAGTTAACCTCGGTTTGACATTGTCCTAACCACTCTCAGTCACTATCCATTGATAAAGCAGTCAAATTCAGGCCATTCATTCTGTAAACCATTTTCTCTAATTCATAAGATAACTATGAGATCTCTCTCAGCTCCAAATCTATGAACCTACTTTACTGGATAGGCTCTGACTTCTTTTCTCAGAGCGAGGCTGCTCTTTCTTCCCTTTAGGGTTTTAGGGTGCTCCAAGCGAGTTGGGAATATCTCTTCTTTAATATTATAAGCTTGAGCCCCTACAATGTTCTATCCACTGCGAGGCACCAATCCCTTATTTGTGCCTCATTTCTATGGGAATGATATCACTTACTTAGCCTTTACAAAGGGATATGTATTTCAAAGACGGAGCAATAATAAAAGTATAAATATCCCTCCCCAAAAGCTCAGAGGAATACACTGCCCTATTCCACTTTGTTCTTTAAGGAGAAGGGATTCAAATTTAGCCTACTTTCTATATAATAATATAATAATCACACCTAGATACAACATGGCTGCCAAATGAACCAATATCAGAAAGTCACTTCTTATTCCTCCAGGCATAAATACTGAATTGACTATAAAATCCACATACTGAGAAATTTGGATGCTCATACCCCTGACCCTTTATTTTTTAATTCATAAAATTGACTGCTGGATTTATATCCCAAAGAGATAATAAGGAAAAAAGACTTGTACAAGAATATTCATAGCTGCGCTCTTTGTGGTGGCCAAAAATTGGAAAATGAGGGGATGCCCATCAATTGGGGAATGGCTGAACAAATTGTGGATTATGTTGGTGATGGAATACTACTGTGCTAAAAGGAATAATAAAGTGGAGGAATTCCATGGAGACTGGAACAACCTCCAGGAAGTGATGCAGAGTGAGAGGAGCAGAACCAGGAGAACATTGTACACAGAGAATGAGACATTGTGGTACAATCGAATGTAATGGACTTCTCCATTAGTGGCAATGCAGTGATCCTGAACAACTTGGAGGAATCTATGAGAAAGAACACTATCCACATTCAGAGGAAAAACTGTGGGAGTAGAAACACAGAAGAAAAAACAACTGCTTGAATACATTAGTCGAGGGGATATGGCTGGGGATGTAGACTCTAAATGAACATCCTAGTGCAAACACCAACAACATGGAAATATATATTGATCAAGGACACATGTAATACCCCATGGAATTGCGTGTTGACTACAGGAAGGAGAAGGGGGAGGGGAGGAAGGGAAAGAATATGATTCTTGTATCCAAGGAATAATGTTCTAAATTGACTAAATAAAATTTTCTAAAATAAAATAAAATAAAATTCATAAGCTTGGAGGTTCCACCTCCTTTATCTAGAATGAAAATGAGCAAATAGAGGTCAAGGAGCAGAGCTTGTTTCTCAGTGTCATATGGTCCTCACCAGAAAAGACGCTTAGGAACTCTTCCCTTACAACTTTATATTATACCACAAAACATTAATGGAGGGGTCAAACCACCAGAAAATAGCCAGAGAGAATGAGAAGAGGGGATTAGGCCGAGATTGACTTGGACCTTTTTGAAAACAATACCAGTTCCAGTTATGCATTCAATTACAGAAAAAATAAATTTAAAAAACAACACTTCTTCACTTCTCCTAACCATTTGAATAGCAGTCTGGAACCAATTACCAAATCTACACGTTTCACTGACTTTCCAAAGTAGCTTCATTCCATGTCATCATGATTCACCTTTGAGTAGCCTTGTTGGCCTCTCCACTTGAGCAATTTGCATCAACTAAGCAACTCAATGAACAATGGAGCAAAGATGTACCAATCCTGCACTATACTAGGAAATAAAGAAAGAATTTATGGGAAAAGAAAAAATAGAACTGGGATGGAAATCACATTACAAGGAAAGAGACAGCCTTCACCAAGAGGTTGGATGGGAGAAAACAATTATTGCTATCCCATTTGACTCTCAGAGACTCATCTGGATAATATTCCACAGACTTCACTGTCAGAAAGGAAGAGAAGAAGGGTAAAATTAGTGCCTTTTGTAATGTTCTGATATCGTAATAGACTTCAGAGAAGTTCAGTTATTGACACAAGTTTAGTAGTCAATTCAGAGTCAATTTGTCAGCTCCTGTTGTAATTAGGACACACACAGAGAACATAGGCACCGACATACCACAACTTTCCTGTCATTGTTTGGATATTGGAATGATAATTTGGTGTAATACATTGGGTATACAGGTGGGATGGTACCCAGTAAGATTCCCTAAGACTTGTTCATTTAATGAAACATCAGTAGTTGACCTTCTTAAACACAGAATCAGATGCCAGACAGACTATCAAGGACAACTAGGAAATGATGATTTTTTATGTTAGAATTAGTCAGGGAGAAGGAGAGGCTTTGAGTAGACTGATGGTAAATGAGATTTTGGTCTACAAGAAGTGAACTTTTAACCAGAAAGATAATCTGGACTTCAGTCTTTCAAGGCTAATAGAAGGAAGTGAGGGTTACTCTTTTTAGCCATCTCTTTCTTGTAATTTCAACCCACTTTTTCTCTTCTTCCTCCTTCTGATTCTACCCTGTTATTTTTTTCTCCTTTTCTCCCTCCCTTTCCTTACTTCTATGAAAATATCATTGATTTTGATTTTACAAGGGACCTCAGAGACCATGTCATTCATCTTCATCTTGTCAAAGATGAAAAAATTGAGGCACAAAAGGATTAAATGATTTTCCCAAGATCATATAGTCAGTCAGCAAAAGTGATAAAATTTTAATCAAATTTACTTGTTTACAAATTCCCAGCTATATCTATGCTATCTCTCACCATAATTAATTCTAGCATACATATAAAGTGAACATATGTATATATATATCTATTAATGTTATTTCTATTCATAATTATATTTAATGAAAACATTTTACACTCCCAATTATTAATTATTAGATCAAATAATGACACTTTAAAATTTTTTCTTCATATCAACATGATCCCTAAATATTTTCCCCTTCCTGAAGATCTCTTGAAAGAGGAAAAAGCAATTTACATATGTCTGCTTCAGCTTCTATTCCAAAACTTTACTGATTCTATGACTTTCTGGGTGTGGGCACTTCTCAGACAGAGATGAAAGCCCTACCAAATTTTATGAGTGGCTGGGGTCATGAAATTAGAGTCTACTGGGGCCAGCTTTCTAGTGTTAAGCCCTTCCAAGTGTAATAAGACTGGGCCATGGGTAGCTGACTATGACCAGTCATCCACCAAACATTTCTAGCTTGATATTACCTGCCCCAGTGTATGTTCCAATGGCATTGCCTTCAGGAAAAAAGAGTCACTTTTGAACTTAAATGACTCTTCTGAGAAGAGTCTTGGCAGACTTCAACATAGATCACATGTATATCGAGTGCTTGGGGGTACTTTCAATTCTTCAGGTTGGTTATTTACAATTGGAAACCACTGAAAGTTTAAATCTCAAAAATACACTGTTCATATGGAAAGCTTTAGATCATAAAATACTTTCATTCAAATTAGTGAACAACGCAATAAACCTGGATGTACAAAGCCTACAAGAGGAAATTCATTAGGTGACCAACTTCATTTTCCAGTTGAAAAAATTGAAACCCAGAGAGACAAATTAAATTACTCAAGATCACATGGTTAGAATAATGTAATTAAAGGTTTAAAACCCAGAGTTGGCTTTTCTTTTAACCCAGCATGCTTTCTATGACCATGATGACTTACCTGGAATTGGAGAATAGTAGTTAATGGTTCAATGATGAAGTGGCAAGGGTTCTCTAGTTGGGTACCCAAAGTATCTTTGTCCTTATGCTATTAATAGAATATTAATTTATCAATTATGTGAAAAAAATAAATAGTATGCTCCTTAAATTTGTAAATTTCTGGGATAGATAATATACAAAATAACAAAGACTATTGAATATCATTTTAGCAGGCTAGAACACTGGGATGAACCTACGAAATTTAAATTCAATAGGGATAAATGCATTATTTCACCTGAGTATTTAAAAAATCAACTTCAGAAGTATGAGATAGGAGGCAGCTAGGTAGCTCATTGGATTGGAAGCCAGGCTTAGAGATGAGAGGTCCTAGGTTCAAATCTTATCTCAGATACTTCCAGGCTGTGTGGCCCAGGGAAAGTCACTTAACCCCCATTTCCTATCCCTGACCACTCATCTTCCTTGGAACCAATACACAGGATTGGTTCTAAGATGGAAGGTAAGGGTTTAAAAAAATAAAGAAGTACAAGATAGAGGAGACATGGCTAAAGAGCTTGTTATTCTGAAAAGAATAACCTCTGAGTGTCACAGTTTCATTTTGAGTTGGTAATGTGATAAGGCTGTCAAAAAGAGCTAATGTGAACTTGAGCTGCATTATTAGGGACATAACTTCAAAGAATATGGAGAACACATTCAACTTACTCTACCTTCATTATTCTTCATCTGGAGAATTTTATTCAGCTCTGGGTACCACTGTTTATGAAGGACATTGATGGGGTGGAAAATGTCTACAGAATGCCAGCCAGGATGCTAAAGGACCTTGAGTCCATGTCAAATTGGGGGGGGGGGGGATGGACATGCTAGGTATATAGAAGAGAAGAAGAAAATATACAGGGAACAAAGGATAGATTTTTTTTAGTATTTTAGAGATCATCACATTGAGGAGGAATTAGATTTGTTCTATTTGGCTCCAGAGGACAGAATCAGGAGGAATTTTTTTTTGGGGGGGGCAAGGAATGCAACAACTATATTGAAGGAAAAGTGCAGCAAAATTACTCAAAAGCTTGAAAGAATATTGAGGGAATTTAGCTACCTCCCCTCAAGTGCAGGACCAAGTGCAGGATGGATTCTATCTTGATGTGGTAGTCAGGTGGTGTACAACCATCTCCCAGTTGCTTCCTGGCAAAGATCAGTCTCTGTTGGTCTGGGGGAATGCCTTCATTGTCAAAAGACAGATTTAAGTTTGATGTTAAAGGCAAATATCACAATAATTAGAGTGTCCAAAAGAAAAGACTGCCTTAAGAGTTGCTGGGTTCTCTCTCTTTGGAACACTTAATTTGATGATCAACTATTTCAAGTACTTTATACTATACATTCTTTTTGTACATGTGTTGGATAAAAAGGCTTTTGGGGTCCATCGAAGCCCCCAAATTCTGTGATTCTGTGGAATAATCTTAATTTTTACTAGAAAATAACACAATTCAAATAATTATTTTTCAAAATTTTTACCACTGCTGAGGGAAAAACAAAGATGGGAGTAAATTATAAATAATATTTATTCAAAAAGTTTTGGTTATATACAAATATAAATGTCCAAGAATATCAGAAAGATATGGCAATTCAAAAAAATAACTGAAATATGACTTGTTTGCCCCACTTATTAGATTTATTCTTTCATTAACACTTCCATATTAGAACAAAAGGAAAAGCACATGTATTTTAATTTTTTATAGCATCATATGAAGACAGAAAATTTGTGTGTCCATGAGATTCTTGTTTTAAATGTCAGTAATCCTGAAACAGTTGTAAAGCATTTATCTTTCAAAGAGAGATATGCAAAAAAAATTCTCATTGAAAAGATAGTAAGAAAAAAAATTAGCAAAAATGCACATTTTTGGTCATATATTTATATGCAAGAAATATAAAATGAGCATGTTGCAACTTTTGGGCAAGAGATCTATATAAGTTTGACTAAACTTAGGTTCCTTCCATGACTGAAAAATATCAAGAATTATAATTCAAAATATTTTTAAATGTTGCAAATAAAATTGAGGAAAGGAAAGAATTCATAATAAGGAAAACAACCAGTTACACATAAGAAGGGGAAAAAGTTAGAACTCCAGTTCAAGGAACAAATACTTTGGAGTAAAAGAAAGTGATGTGAAAACTTGAGAAGAGAGGGAGAACATAGCAGTTACAACTTCCTCCAACACTGATTACAATGGCGAACATCTTCAATATAACTTAACATATTTTAAAGAATGAAGCAAGAAACAAAGAAATAAATTTCTATGTAAATCAGATATATTCAAATTATGTTTAAAAATTCAAAAATTTAACAAGAAAATGGACAGCCAACAACACATGATAGAAAATCTGTCTAAAGCAATATTTTTCTAAAAAGGAAATTGACATGTTTTGAACTCCAATATTCAGAGGTTGAAAAATAAAAGAATGACTAAACTCTCTGGGGTGAAGAGGGGAAAAGTATGTTAACATTCATTTAATAACATTCAGTTTCTGGAGTATCTCCCTCAATTATCACTGGGGTCACAATTTGATATTTGTAGAAAGAAAGAAAAGACAAACCATTTGGATAGGAAATTAGAATTCATCCAAGTTTCATAAATCACTCAATCTGTCCACAAACATTTATTAATCAGGCACTATGTATTAGGTTCAGGAAAACGTAGAGAGAAGGAAACATAGAGATTATCTGGCATATCACTTTTAAGATTGTGAGAATGTAGAAGGGTAAGAAAAGAAAGTGAATTGGATCCAGTAGCCTTTTTATACCACATTGCCTTTTTGTCACCATTTATTTTTTATTCACGACATAATATAATATGTAATACAACAATAATAAAATATATATTTATTATAAATATATAATAAATTTTAATAAATATTCTTATCAAAGAGGAACAAATTGTCAAATTGGTTATATCAAAAAATCTGTGACATTTCTTTCCTGTCCTTTCTGCCTCTCCATCCCTTTCTAAGAAGGCAGGAAATACGATATAGATTGTACATATATAATTATATCACACATATTTCCCTATTCATCATGTTGTGAAACAAGATACATATTGCATAGACGAGGAAAATTCATGGAGGAAATAAAGTGAAGAATATGTTTCAACCTGCAATCAGATTCAGTCTCTACCTTCTAAAGCAGTAGATTTCCTTTTTTGTCCCTTGGAGTTGTCCTGTATCTTTGCCTTATTGCTAATAGTTAAATCATTTAGAGTTGATCATTATGCATTATTGTTGTACATATTCACTGACTTCTTGGTGGATAGATATTTCTGAGATGGCAACTCCAAGAAGCTGATTGTCTAAACTAAACAATTTGTATTTATTTAGAAAATTTAAAAATACATATAAGCCTGTGATAAAAAACAAAAACAAAAACAAATAGCAATATTCCCAAGCAATAAATATGGGATATATGTTGTTTTATAGCTAGGTGGTATAATAGAGCAAGTGTCAGGCCAGGAGTCAGAAAGTCCTGAATTCAAATCCAGTCTCTGATGCTTATTAGCTATGAGACCTGGGGCAAGCCATTTAACCTCAGTTTGCCTATGTTTTGTAAAATGAGAATAATACCATCTAATTCCCAAGGTTGTGAAAATTAAATATGATAATTGTAATGTGCTTAGCACAGTGACTAACACATATTAAGCACTGTATAAATGTTAGTTATTATTATTTTTATAGGTTACACTTTATAACTTAAAAAGTATTTTTCATAATATATCCCCTTATCGCCAATAATACTGTGGAAGAAACCAATAAGAAGGTTCAACAGCTGAGAGGGCAACACAACAGAGCACTGTGGAGTGCTCAGGGCATGTTGGAGCACAAAGGACAACACGGTCATCCAATGCAGCTGAGGAAGTCTCCAGGTGTAACGACTTTTCTTGCCACTGGACCCAGGCTTCCAACGCCGAGAGAGAGGGACTGTCTCTGTGCATCGACTTTTCCACTTAAATCTCCTTCACGCACAAGTGTCTTTGTGCAAAAGTACAAAGACAACCGGCATTCTCGGCTTCTGAGAGACTACTACTACTACTATTACAAATACAATTGATCCTATTTCACAGATAGGAAAGCAAGAGAATAAAAAGGTCAATTACACAGCTAATCTGAACTTCTCCACATTTTTGCAGGCTCTTTCTCATATTATAGTGCATTCTTAAATAAAGTAAAATGGAGATGATTTGCTATTAATATAAGGCCATAAACACTAAGAACTTTTGTTTTTCTTAGTGACTATTTTCCCCCATCTATGTTTGCTCTCACTAGAAACAAATTGCTAGCTATAAAAGTCTTATTCCAATGCCTTCCTGTTGGGGAAAGATGACCCCAGGCTCCTCTGGAAGATGTCAGGCTCCTGCAGTATCTCCTGTGCTGGAAAACAGATTCTCGGAAGCAGATTATATCTTTAGTCTGAGTTGGTACTCATTAGTTGATTAGTTATTTGCCCATAAACATCCATGAAACATTTTTTAAAATGCAAAAACACGTTCACGTTTATAGATTTTCACTTCATACTATGACAGAGGAAAGGATTAGAGAATATTAGAGAAATTGTCTAGGTAATGTCGGTGAATATGAAGTTAATTGTTGGTACTTTAAAATATAAATGACTAAAGAGGAACTATGTTATATCCATACTGACATTCTTGCTGTAAATAAAAGTATAAAGCTTAAAGACATCGGAAGGACAGGAAAGTTGACTCAAAGATATTTCTAGAAGGGAATAAAGGTTTTGGAATAGTGTAAAGACAACAACAACAAAAGAAATTCTATACTATTGTGGTATAAGAAATAACGAGCAGTATGATTTCAGAAAAAGCTGAGAAGATCTACCTAAACTGATGCAGAGCAAAATAGGCAGGACACAGAAAATAATGTTCACAGTAACAACATTGTTGTATAATGATCAACTGTGAAAGACTTAGCTATTTTGAGTGATACAATGATCCAGGACAATTTTGTGAAGGACTTATAACAAAGAATGCTCTCCACCTCCAGAGATAAAACTGTTGGAGTAGGATGAGGACCGAAGCATACTCTCTTTTACATTAGTTTATTATTGGATTTTTAATTCTTAAATTTATTACATATTTATTATGTACTTTATGTTGGAATTTTGGTATTATATGAGTATTTTCTTACAATAATGAACAATAGGGAAATGTATTTTTCATGATATAATACATATACATAATCCATATCAAATTTACCATCTCTGAGAAGGGGGACAGAAGGAGACAGTTTGTATCTTATAATTTAGGGAAAAAAATATGTGGGAAATTGTCATTATATGTTTTGGGAAAAATAAACATCTTTAAATAAAGAAAAAAAAAGAATTCCATAGTAGGCTTAGTTGTCTCCCTTTTAGTATTTTTAGAGCCATTGATCTAGAATAATGAGGGGAAAGGGAAGGAAGGAAGTGTTCTTATAGAACCTATTGAGTGTAAGGCACTGTGTTAAGCAGTTTACAAATACTATTTCATTTGATCCTTACAATAAATCCAGGAAATGGGAGGGAGGGACCTCAGAGACCATTTAGTACAACTACCTCATTCTACAAAAGGGAGAATTAAAACGTGGGGATGGTAAGGGACTTTTCTGAGGATACAGAAACAAAAAGTAAAGAAGGTAGGCTCTGAAATAAGTTCTTCTGACTCCAGGATTAATGATCTTCCCACTGTACCAGATTTAAAATACTCTGAATAAGCAAATACAAGGTTTGTTGGTACCACTTTAGTCTTTTAAACTTTATAAGGGTTTGAGGATAGCATTAAGTTTTGGAAAGCTTTCAAAACTAATCACTCCCTGAGATAGATGAGTTCTAATTCCTTGAAATTTCCAGTTTGGAAAATATCGAGATTACCTGGAGTCAAAATAAGCATCTAATGAAGCTTTCACACTTTCTGTAAATATTAACAAAAATTACATCCTCTCCAAATTCAATTATATTTGGTGTACAAATGGAAAAAATGGTTAAAACTGATTTTTTTAAAAAACATACTCTCTGCTTGTTAATATAATTTTATCACATAAGAAAGAAAAACAAAACCTCAGAATAAAACCCCTGCAAACCACGAGAACTTTTCAAGTCAAAATGAAGGAGAAAAATAGGTTAATGGCCAACATATTTTCTCTTTTTGTTGCTGTTGAAGTATTTCTAGAATAATTATATTTTAATGCTCTTGCATCTGTCTTAAATAAATGCTATATACCACAAGATTTTAGAATGAAAAGGGGCTTATTTTTGTCTTTAATTGTCCTTGTTGCTCCGTTTTTCTTTACTTTGTAAGCATATAGAAATATAAATTTTCCTCCATACGTACTGTTTTGGATAGATCCATCAAACTTTGGTAGATTATCTCATTTTTGTCATTATTTTTAATAAAAGAATTGATTGTTTTTATGATTTGTTCATTAACATATATTCCTTAGGATTAAATCTAGTTTCCAATTACTTATAATCTATGCTTTATTTAATGTAGTTTTATTGCATCAAATTCAGAGAAAAAGACATTTAAAATTTCTGCTTTTTCTGAATTACTTTCTAAGCTTTTATAGCTTAATGAATAGTCAATTTTTGAAGGTGCCATACACAATTGAGAAATAGATATAATCATATATATTCCCATTCAGCATTCTTCATAGGTCTATCATATATAACTTTCATAAAATTCTATTTTTCTCTTTAACTTCTTTATTTTATGGCTCAATTTATCTATGTCTCAGAGGGGTAAATTAAAGTTATCCACTAATACAATTATATTTTTATTTCCTCCTTTCATTCATTTAACTTTTTTTCCTTTAAAAATTTGGATGCTTTAGGGGGCTTCTGGGTTCTCAGTGGATTGAGAGCCAGGCCTAGATACAGGAGGTCCTAGGTTCAAATTTGACCTCAGAAACTTCCCAGCTGTGTGATCCTGGGCAAGTCACTTGACCCCCATTGCCTAGCCCTTACCACTCTTCTGTCTTGGAACCAATACACAGTGTTAATTCCAAGATGGAAGGTAAGGGTTTAAAAAAAAAAAAGAATTTGGATGCTATAAATTGGTGTATATATGTGCTCAGTATTGCTATTAATCCATTGTCTATGGTATCTTTTAGGAAGATGTAGTTTCCCTGCTTATCTCTTTTCATGGGCTCTATTTGTGCTTTTGCTTTATCTGAGATTTTAATTGTTACCTCTCCCTTTTTAACTTCACCTGAAGCATAATAGATTCTAACTTTAGTCCCTTATTTCCATCTATGTGCCTGTATTTGCTTCAAGCATATTTTATGTTAACAACATATTATATTCTGGTTTCTAATCCATTCCATCTTCTGTTTTATAGGTGCACTTATTCCATTCATATTCACAGTTATGATTATGAAATGTATGTTTTCCTCTACCCTATTCTCTTATACCTATCTTCTTGGTTTTTTTAGCCTGTCCCCTCCTCATGTCTATTTTCCTTCTGACCACTGCTTCCCTTAATTTTTCTTTCCTTATATGTCCCAACCTCTTTCCCTCCTACTTTCCTAATGAGTAAGATGAATTTCTGCACCCAACTGGATATTTATTTTTGAATCATTTCAGGTGAGAATGAGGTTTGAGTTGCTCTCAGTCTTTCCTCCACTGTAGAAACTCTTCCTTATGTGCCCCATTAATGGGAAATAAATTTCCTCATTTTTTTTCTTCCTTCCCCTCTTCCCTGATTCATCTCTCTTTTTATCCTTCCATTCTTCTTTTGAGATCATCCCAATATAGTGGAATTAAACTAAGCCTGTTGTCTAATTAGAATCTCACCAAGTTGCATGATGATGATATATTTCTGAGAGGTTTCCTGTATTTTCTACCCATTTTAAGAATGTAAACAGTTTAACTTTCTTTAGTATCTTGTGATTTCTCCATCATGTTTTGTGATTTTTCTTGAATCCTGTGCTTGATTGTGAAATTTTTCTCATCAGTTCTGGCCTTTTCATCAGGAATGACTAGAAGTCTTCTATTTTTTTTAAATATCTATTCCTCCTATAAGATTATGTTATTAGATCCTTTGCCTTTTGGAATCTCACATTTAAAGTCCTCATTTCCCTTATAATTTATTATATAATATCATTATATTTATTAATTCACTAATTTTAGTTGTATCTGACTCTTTGTGACCAAATTTTGTTTTTTCAATGCAAAGATGCTGGAGTGTTTTTATATTTCTTTATATAGCTCATTTTAAAGATGAGAAAACTGAAGCAAACAGTATTAAGTGACGTGTTCAAGGTCACACAGTTAGTAAGTATCTGCAACCACATTTCAATCTCAGTCTTACTGACTCCAAGACTAGCATTCTATCTACTATGTCATTTAGCTGCAGCATTTCTTTATATTGGTGGCCAATAAATCTTTTGTGATCCTGAAGATGCTTCCATAGCACTCAATGTCTTTCTTTCTAACAACCTGCAATAATTTCTCCTTTCCTTGGGAATTCTGGATTTGGGCTCATAATATTCCTGGAAGATTTCATGTCAGTATTCCAGCAGGTGACTGGTAAATTTCTTCTGTTTTGCTTTTGTCTTTTGGTTATAGCTAATTTGTCAGTTTTCCCTTATAATTCCTTA
Organism: Monodelphis domestica; assembly: GCF_027887165.1. NCBI lineage: Eukaryota > Metazoa > Chordata > Mammalia > Didelphimorphia > Didelphidae > Monodelphis > Monodelphis domestica. The sequence continues at coordinate 516,740,143 of NC_077229.1, read as the reverse complement.
AAATGTTATGTCTAGGGTTTTTTGTTGTTCATTGACATTAGATAATCTAATGGTTCTTCAATTATCTTACCTCAATTTATTTTCCAAGTCAGTTATTTTTTCTATAAAATATTTTATATTATCTTCTATTTTTCTTCTAAAATCTCTTGATTTTATTTTATTATTTGCTAGTCTCTCGTGGATTTATTATCTTCCAGTTGGCCAATTCTAATTTTTAAGAAGTTTTAAGATGAAATTTTTCTTCACCAAGGTTTTATACTTCTTTGCAAAGTTATTAATTATCTTTTCAAAACTTTCTTGAATAGCTCTCATTTCTTTGTACAATGTATCCTCTACTATTATTATTTATGTCTTTGCTTTATTCTACTAAGAATTCTTGTTGGAATTATGTCTAATCTGAATTTTTCTTTGAGACTTTGCTTGAAGAAATTTCCAACTAATTTTATTCCATTTGTGTTTCAAGCCTCTTTATTCTGATAGTAGCTCTTTATAATTGAGTTATTTTTCTTTTTTGTATTCTCATTCTTATGGTTTGTTTTTTTATTTTGAGTTTAATGTTATTGTTGGACACTGCTCACTTACTTTCACAGTTCAATCTGAGGGCCTGAAAGTCTTTTGTGCTTCCAAAATGGCGTGATTCAAGGAGAGGCCTATTTATTTCAGTCTTCGCTTGAACTATGTAAGTTTTGGACCAAAGTCTGGGCTTTTCAGTTTGTATATAGTCAAGTTTTAGCAGATTGTTGCTGTACTCAGTTACTGTTAGCCCACAGGGAGGTCTATAGTTCAGAGTGACTGCATCATTTAGTTATAGTCTCTTACTTTGGTTTGTCCAACACAGACTTATGTTAGAGATTGAAGGTTAGAACTGTGTCACAACTTTATTGCTCTGTTCAGAACTACATACCTAAGTTTCTGGAATTCTCTTTGTGCTCCATACCTAGCTAGGACTCCTATGCTATTCAGGAAAACTACTCTCCACCCTGGATCTATGACCTGAAACTGAGTAGTGGTTTGCATAGCTGTTATGAGATATCTAATCCTGCTCAGTGCTATTTTAGGGGACCCCTCGGATTTTTTTTCTCCCCCTGAGCTTTTTGCCCTGATGTTCAGTCTTAGTCCTTTTACTGTACCTAAGTGCTAGAATATTCTCCAATACTCTTTGCTTGCTTGGATTATGCTCCTGATCAGGTGCAATTCCAGTGTGTGAAGACTATCTTCTTAAGCTGAGTTGGCTAGAAAAAATAATTACTGAAACTTTTTCTTGACTTTCCTGATCAGAATTTGTCATGAAAAGTTTTCTAGTTTATTCTCATTAAGTAGAGTATTGTTGGTTATTGTTGTGTTGGGTGAACATATTTGTACTAATTCCACCACCTTGATTCAACCTTAAGGGATCCTTTTTTTAAAAAAAAAACAGTATTGTCATTTTCCAGTAATTAATCAGTTCCTGCTCCTTGACCAATAGAACTTCCCTTTTTATTGAAGTATAATTAAGAAAAAAACAGGGGTCAGCTGGGTATCTTAGTGGATTGAGAGCCAGATCTAGAGACTAGAGGTCCTAGGTTCAAATTTGGCCTCAGAACTTCCTCTCTGTGTGACCCTGGGCAAGTCACTTAACCCCCATCATCTAGCCCTTACCAATAGCACAGTATTGATTCTAAGACAGAATATAAGTGTTTGGGTTTTTTTTAAGTATAATTAAGCAAAAACAAATTGGCATAGTACCACATTTGATTTTCGAATATATTTTATTTTAATGCCTTCTGAAATGAATCTTTTGCAGATAAACCATATCATAAAAGCTTAAATGACAAGTTCATCTTTCTAGGCTACAGGTTTCTACTTTTTTAAATAAACAATAACTATGGATAAAATTTCAAACACTAAACATTAAACTAATGATTTACAAATATGTACGTGTTTTTATATATTGAAATGTCAGTTTTTTATAAGTCCTTCTTAATACTCCCCTAATTCCTATGATTCGACATTCATGAGTGTATAAGTGATATGTCTCTAAGCATAACCTAAGAGTTGTCATTTTTCCCCCTTTCTTGATGTATCATTTTTCTCTCCTGACTTTGTTTCAGAGTACAAGGAGGAATTAGCTTGTAGTACAGTCATAGATAAAAATAAAATCCTGTAAAATGTTTCTTGACCAAAATAAATAGGGGTTAAGGACAATTTATTCGGCAAGAGTCTTCTGTAATTATTGGCAGCTTAATTACTTCTTTGGTTCTCTTTGAAATTGCTGGTTTTCAAATGACCTTTCTAGTGCAAGTGAAATGGGCTGTGACCTTCTCTTCGATTAAGCGCTGCCTTCTAATAGGAGACTAGAAGAAAGTACCATTAGGGAAGATGTCATAAAGTAGGAACTAACCACCAAGCCAGCAAATGTAGGCCTCCCAAAATGTGTTGGAAGTTCCTGAACTTTCGATGTAGAATAGTAATGACTAGGGAATGCCAACATTTTTTTTTCATAATAAATATCACTGAATTTCCTGCCAAGTAAAGAAGAAACAAAAAACAAAAGGAAACAAAATTTGCTTGGTGTCTAGTAAGACAAGTGGTACCTTCTGGTGGAAGATGACACAGAGGTCAGGAACACAGTGACAATTACCTTTAATTTCCACATAATGGTTGCTCAAATGATATCTTCAGATTTTGTACAATATCAAGAGATTTGCAGAGTAACCCTTTATAAAATACTATTTGGATAGTATAAGATAATAACTCCTTTGTTCATGCCTGAGGCTGCATCTTGGCTCTATATAGCATTTGGTGCTTTATCATTATAAACAAAAATTAAATAACAAAAATGAGGCAAGAGTAGTTTTCGATCCATTGTCAAGGCACTGAAGAAGTTTTCTGCTTCTGCTACCTTCATCTAATCACTTCTATCTCTCTATCTCTTTCTCTTGGTCTTTCTGACAATCTACCCACTCATATATAAGAAATGGCAGCTATATATGTATACAAATACATATATATATATATATACACACATTTCTTATACCTATATTTTCCTATGCAGTCCACTTCTATCATGCTCTTAAGTTACCTCAAATTAACTGAACTTCTCTATCTACCACTGTGCCCAGTTCGTTTCCATTCCCAGTGTTCATTTTTCCATTGGTACTTGTTCCCAATTATCATTTCTTATTATTACTGGTACTTATTTCTCTAAGCCACAGTAAAAGACATGTTGTTCTTTCTGTGGGAAAAGACAGTGAAGTCCAGAACTCAGGGATCATGCTCTTTGAGTATGCAATGTATTTTCCACTTCCAACTTAGATGTTGGACTTTGGAATCCTTGCTGGGAATTTTGGACAAAAGAAAAATACCATCTGATTGAGTCAAAACACTCAAAATAAAGCAACAGTGATGTACCTGTCTATTCCTATGCACAGTATTTCATTTTTACCTCTGTCTTTCCATATGTCCTTCTCTATGGATAGAATAATATCACACACACACACACACACACACACACACACACCATGCCTTGTGTCCTAGAATCTCTAGCTTTATTCAAGGTTCAGCTCAAGTACAAATTTCTATAGAAGGTCTTTCCTGTTCAATGACACCCCATATTTCTTTATATTAATGTTTAATGTACATATAAAGCTCCCAAAAGGTATGAAATGATTTATTTTTGTCTTAGTATCCCCAGTGCCTAGTATCGTGTCTGGTATATATTAGACATTTCAAAAAGTTCTTGCTGATTAAATAAATGAATGAAAGAAGTTAGAAATTATTCAGAATGCCAGGCAATAGCTCACGGAATAATAACAATGGTACATCAGCCTTCAAGTATCTATGTTTCCATTCTTATGGAAACAAAGAAGTTGATTCATAACAGCTTTGATTACAGAAAAGGAAGAGATCAAGATAATGATACAAAATATGTCATTGCTTCCAGTACCTGTAGCAAGTTTATTCTAAATGTATTTATTGATGCAGATTTTCTCAGGAAGATTTACAAACTATACAGGTTAGAATTGCAGGTCACAAAAATTTAGCATCTACACTAGACTGAGAAAGACAAGAATTATACACAAAAAGCTTACTATTTTTCATAAACCAATAGACAACAAATACAAAGTTGAAAAAATTCCTGAGATTTCAATGAATAAACTCTACTTGAACTAGTATATTATTAAAGACAACACTATCATGTACTGTATGTACAAAACATTCTAACACACACACACATACACACGTTCTCAAGAGATACTGAACTTTCAAATCTCCAACCTACATGAAAAGAAAAAGAATCTCAAAATTCAGAATCATAAATCCAAAGGTAAAAAGAACCTCAGAGGTCATCCAGTATAATTCCATTATTTTCAAGTTAAGGAAACAGAGGCCCTTTGATGCTGAGTGACTGACTTACATACAGACTGTAGAAGATGAAATCAAAGTTATGAGGGGACCCAATGAGGTACATATCAATTAGTGAACTAGTGTTTATTAAGTACCTTCTGTGTTCTAGGCACTGTTTTATATTTTGGCTATCATCCCAGTCATTTTTCTATTTGCTACAAGAGTTTCCCTCAAGACTTTCTATTGATTACCAAAAAAAAAAATCCTCTTAAACAATCCTCTTCCAGACAATAAACATAAAATTATAGTAGAAAAATATGAACTTTCCATTGTTTTTTCTGTGAACTTCATCAAACCCAAAGATGAGAATGAAATAATTCTGATGAATATTCAACATTGCATTTTTTCATAGAACATTTCATATTTATTATCAAAAATTATCACAATTAAATCCAAATAATTTTAGTTTCTTCTTACATCAAATGAGGAATTTAAGCTAAATATTTATATGGTCCTTTTTAGTTGTATGATTCCATAAAAGAAAATCTGGAAGACTATCATTAACTTCATTCAATCTTTCTAGTTCATTAGGTCCCAATGGATTTTGATGACATTGAACTCAAATAGATTGCTCTTGAAAACTATTTTAATGTTTTGCAAAGGTAAATATTAATTTATATTGTATTTCTGAGACCTCATTCCACCAAACTGGAAGAGTTTGTTTCACCCCATTTGATTGTTCCAGGAACTTACTGCATTGGCACTGCGTGAGTACACAAAGACACACTAAAAGTCTTATTTGCTCAATATCTCCTTTTCTAAACACTTCCATTGAACTGCTTTGTTGACTATGTAGCTATTGGAAGAGAGATAAAAAGTGCTTGTGGGTAAGTGAGGTGAGTCCCTAACTTTCATTATTAGGGAGTAAAAATGGCCCTAGAGCATCTTGCTAATTGAGGAACACATTCTAAACCTATTATTGATAAGTATGGAGTAATCAAGAATATGATATGTGGAAATTATATTTTAGGGAAACAACTGCCTCTTGTGAACTTAGGCATATTTTGACAGCAAATACTTTCCTCTAATTAACTTCTTTTCATTTGTATGAGACACATGAACTCCAACAACTGCTAAGAAAGCTATAACTTAAGCAAAGAATTAACAGAAACCTACTTCATGTGATTCGTTCTTTTGCAGATAGGATCATAAGCTGGCAAGAGGGAAGCAAGAATTAAAAACTCCAGATGTAGATTGTAGGGATGTGGCCTCAAGTTCTACCACCAGCAAGAGCTAGGTTTGTGACACAGAGCAATTCACTTCCCACCCTAGGTTTAAATTGTTCCTCAAAGTGACCTCTAAAAAATCTTTTCCAACCACAGAAATCTGTCATTTCCTTGTCATGTTACCATAAGCAAATCATTTAATGTTTTTTTTTTAAACCCTTACCTTCCATCTTAGAATCACTACTGTGTTCTAAGGCAGAAGAGTGGTAAGCGCTAGGCCATGGGGGTCAAGTGACCTGCCCAGGGTCACACAGCTAGGAAGTGTCTGAGGTCACATTTGAACCCAGGACCTCCCATCTCTAGGCCTGGCTTTCAATCCACTGAACCACCTAGCTGCCCCCAAGTCATTTAACTTCTGGATAAATATAGCATCGACCCTTCCCAGGGTCATTGTGAAGATATATGAAACAATATTTGTAAAATCATTTGTAAAACTTAGTGATATATAAATGCTGGCTATTGTTAAATTGTGGAATCATAATTGTTTCAATTATAGAATTGAAATGCCTGGATTATCTCATTTGGTTTGTAGCATTCTTTGTTTCAAAAAGGACCAATGACATCCCAAAGTTCTGTCTTAACTTGCATGTGCATTGAATTTAAGTGAGATAATGTTGCTCAAAGTCAGCATCATTCTCTTCTGTGGCCATTGAGCTCCATGGGCAGATCAAAACCCAGAATGACTAGCCATGGCACAGGATGAGGTTGATCAGTCAAAGACCATGGTGTCTTCCATGTCTCACCAACTTCTGGTACTACCCAGCTGCCTTTTGGCCCATGGGGGAGGGGATGTTCTCACTTGCCCTTTCTGCCGCATCCCTTACATACTTGAGTTAGTAGAATGTCTCATTTGGTGGTGTCAAAATCAAATAGAAATCAGGCCATTAAACCCTCCACAAGGAACCTTGCCGTAGTATGAAATAGAAAACCACATCATAGCATTACCTATATTTTATTGCATTTTTGTTTATTTTAATCTGATTCTACACTCCTGGCTGTGCATTTGACACTGTTGATATCATTTACCTCCATGACTCAAACAAGATGTGAGTCAAGTTATCTCAGAGAGAAAGGCAGCTAAGTCACACAGTAGACAGAGTGCCAGCCCTGGAATCAGGAAGATCTGAATTCAAAGGCTGAAGTCAAAAAGACTCAACTTTCTGAGTTCAAATCTGACCTCAAACACTTACTAACTCTGTGACTCAGGGCAAGTCAGTTAATCCTGTTTGCCTCAGTTCCTGATTTGCAAAATGAGCTAGAGAAGGAAATGGCAAACCACACTCTCTTTGCCAAGAAAATCTCAGAAGTAGTATTGAGCATGACTGAAAGATGACTAAACAATAAAATCAGCAACAACATAAATCCCAGCAAGAACAATTTTATTTACCCCTCCAGAGATGAATAAAATATCAGGCACATCACTTAATCCATCCTGGATAAAAAGGGTTGAAAGCAGAATGAAAGTCAATTAAAAAAAATGTCATCAGAATTCATTGAAAGGTTATATTTATTGTGGCCATTTATGTGGCTCAGGAGATTGAGAGCTAGGCCTAAAGATGGTAGGTCCTGGGTTCAAATCTAGACTAGGATACTTCCTAACTGTATAACCCTGGGCAAGTCACTTAAGCCCCATTGCTTAGTCCTTATTCCTCTTCTTCTTTGGAACCAATATGTAGTATTTATTATAAGATGAAAGGTAAGGGTTAAAAAAAAAGAAAATCTTTATTCAAGACAAATAAGAGATTGCAATAAAAGTTTACATGTATCAGTGCCTTATCATAACAAAGCACATTTATGTTCACATTTTGATCCTCAACATATATGTTGTATTTACCTATATTCCTGTTTTGCCAGAAACTGAAGCTCATTAAATGTTTCCCTAACATCACAGTTAGGAAGTAGAGAATCTAAGTGGTGCAGTAGATAGACTGATGATCCAGAAGAATCATTTTCCTGAGTTTAAACCTGGTATAAAGCACTCACACTAGCTGTGTGACCCTGGAGAAGTCACTTAACCCTGTTTGTCTCAGTTCCTCATCTGTAAAAGGAACTGGAAAAGGAAACAGCAAATGATTCAAGTATCTTTGCCAAGAAAACACCAAATGGAGTCACAAAGAGTCAGACAGGACTGAAACAAATTAACAATATCAAATATAAAAATTAAAAGCATATTCTAATATGTAATATTATCAGGTTACATATTCTTCTATATTATGATAAATGTATATTATACAGTATATACAATGTATACGATATATTGAGATGTAAGATACAATATCAAATATACAAATTAAAAGCAAATTCTAATGTGTAATATTATCATGTTATATATTCTTCTATATTATAATAAATTGCATATTATACAGTATATACAATGTATACAATATACTGAGATGTAAGCTAGTACCCACAAATATAAACTTATGTGTGTTTCTAAGAATAGCTCAGTGCTCTCCCTCTGGGACTGAACTCCACAAGATACATTTATCTAGGTTCATTCTCAGATCATAGAGATAGAACCCACTTCTGGGTCTCGTACTGAAATAATTAGCTATTTGGGGGCCTCATTATCCATTTACATGCAAATCCATCTCCGCCATGTGGCAGGAAGAAGCCTGATGGATCTCTTTAACTCTAACAAGGTTTATGATAGTATATCAAGAGTAAACTGATGGCCACCCTGGTAACTACACCATGGCGAATGAATCCAGAAACATATGCATAGAGAAGAGACCCCATCAGCCATCAGGGATAGAGCCTGGCCTGGCAAATAAACAGTCCATTAGTCAGTTATTGCCAGCACTAAACGAATAAAACTCTTCATAGGGAATCCGTTCTGTTGTAATCATGTGCATTAGGTCTGTTGAATGCTATGGAGAGCAGCCCAAGTGTTCACCTGGCTGCCGTGAAACAGGGGAATGCAGGTGCAGAGCCAGGCCTGAGGATGTGTCTAATTTGAAACCTGATGTGCTCCAGTCACTTAACGGCATCCTGAAAAACAGCTGGCTCTGAACCCTCAAATATTGATTCAGTGTTTGGAAATCTGGTTGGGTTTCAGGGCAAACAGCTTATATAAACACGTCGTACCATCTGGTTTTATGGCTTGAGTGTTTCAAGCCCCTTCCCTCGCCCTCGCCCCGCCTTTTCGCTCTCTCCAAGAGAGGCGAGGATGATTAATTTGAACAATTTAAAGTAGTCCCTTGCCTCTCTCAAGGTGGAGGAGGACTGAGGCCAGTGGCTACAAACATTACTGTCTGGCATCAGGAGGCTTCGCAGTTAATGGTTAATGGCCAGAGCATCGCCAACCATGCATTTCTGTCTGGTAGGAGGACAATAAGGTTCGGATCCCTTAAAGCATAAACTTGCAGCCTGACAAGGAAGTAGATTTTTCAAGCAATGTGTGCTTTTATGATGCCACATTTACCACACATTATCAAAGGCAAACAGAGGGAAAGGAGAGGGTTGGAAGAGACAAACGGCTTGTGAACCTTTTGCAAACAGCCACAGACGTTTTAAGGCTGGTCGCCAGGCAGTTCCTGAAAGTGGAGCCGGTTTTAAAGTCTGTGGAATTCAGTGAGTTGAAAAAAAATAAAATATTGAAGCTCACATTCCTTTCTCACTAGTCTGATTCTCCCACAGCACTGCCCTGGAAGGGTCGTCTGCGGCTTGGCAACTGCAGATGGAGACATCTTGGTTGGACTGGCCTGGGAGCTCTAATGTACAAGATATATGTTCTTGTCTTGGGAAAGTAGGTAAGCAACTATTTCATATACATATATAAATATACCTATATACACATATTGATTCTGTACTTAATGTAAACTTTTCAATAGAAAAAGGATAGAAAAAAGTTGCATGGGAAATGGTATAATCTTTTTATATATAGTTTTAAGTGTATATTAAATTTTTTAAAATAGTAACAAATTGCCCTGTTTCTGTCTTCTTCCAACATTTTTTGTTTATTTGTTTTATTTCCCCTATATACGTTAAATGCTTCCTTGATGCCCTATATGGGCAACTCTAGCAATACCTATTAATACCCCAAACCTGAAAAATAGAAGCCCTCTCTTACAGCAAGTAAGCAAAAAAAAAAAAGGTTCCAATAAGTCATGTCAATCAAAACTTATAAACACTTTGGTCCTGTCTGAATAGGCATAGCTCATTCTGAACTACTAGTGCAACAATTGTCTACCAAGAGATGAAAAGCATTAAGTTGCTATTTCCAAGAATGAATTAGTCAAAATCATTACCCAAAGACTCTCAAGGAAATCACTGTGGGCTTAAAAACTATACCAGTTATAAGGAATAAACTACTCTAATCATCCATTCTCCTCACCTTTGAGCTGTTAAAAAAATCCCTTTTCAAAGTCATTATTCTAGAACAAAATGAAGTAGAGTTTTCAAAATTCTCAGGGGCAAAATGGAAACATTTAAATTCCACTTGTTATCTTTTATAAGGCAGTCCAATTAAACTCAACAAATATTTATGAAGTCTAGTTTAGGCAACTCATAGTAGTAGACAAAAAAAAAGATATCCTGCCCTTATATATTCTATATAATAGAATATAAAGGAATTTATATTCTATTAGAGACATAAACTGTATACATAAGTAAGTAGATACAAAGTATGTGTTATGTAAAAAATATTTGCAACAGAAAATATTAATAACTATTGGTTTACTGTTAAATTTTTTAGTAATCACTATGTTCAGAGGATTAGGGGGGGATGGGCAAGAAGGTCCTGGTGTAGAAGGTTGCACCTGAAAAATTCTGTGAAGGAAGAGAGTTTTTTAAGTAGAAGAGAGGAGATAAAATATTTGAATAATGGGAGACCACTTATGTAAAATTGTGGAAGAGCAACTTTGTGGTGGCAAAAAATTAGAAAATGAGGGGATGCCCTCCAATTGGGGAATGGCTGAACAAATTGTGGTATCAATTGGTGATGGAATACTATTGTGTTCAAAGGAATAATAAAGTGGAAGAATTCCATGGAAACTGGAACAACCTCCAGGAACTGATGCAGAGTGAGAGGAGCAGAACCAGGAGAACATTGTACACAGAGACTGATACACTGTGGTACAATCAAATGTAATGGACTTCTCTACTAGTAGAAATGCAATGATCCAGGACAATTCTGAGGGATGTATGAGAAAGAATGCTATCCACATCCAGAGGAAAATCTGTGGCAGTAGAAACATAGAAGAAAAACAACTACTTGATCACATGGGTCGATGGGGATATGTTTGGGGATACAGACTCTAAACGATCACCCTAGTGCAAATATCAATAATATAAAAATAGGTCTTGACCAAAGACACATGTAAACCCAGTGCAATTGTACGTCAGATATAGGAGGGGATTGGGGGAAGGGGAGGGAAAGAATATGATTTTTGTAATGCTGGAAAAATGCTCTAAATTAATCAATTAAATAAATTTTTAAAAAATGTGGAAGAACAAGATGGCATGTTATAGTCAGAGATGTGAAGATTGGATTTATCTACTTCCTGATTATAACAATGAAGATACTTAGTTTAACAAAATCAGGAATTTCTTGGGAACTTTAAAATTACTCCACCTTACTTAGACCATACTTTAGGGGAAGATAAAGTTGTAATCTCCTGATTGAACAATGAAGGTACTTAACTCTTACCTTATAGTGAAGCTAGAACTTTAAGTTAAGTCTATTTTAAGATCTTAATACAAAAAGGTACTAAGTAACAATAAAGGTTAAATTAATCACAAAAAGGTTAAGTAACTCACAAAAGGTGAACTTAACAAAGAAGTGTTAAGTAACTAAAGATATAATCTAATCAAAGAAGATGAAAATTAAAAAGAATGGGCATTTAGAGGAGGAGACACAAGAGTGAAAGTTCTATATATCTGGCTCATTCCCTCTCTCTGGAACCTTTTTGGTGGTGGAGAGTTGGCTGGTGGCAGCATGCTGGGCTTTTTGGCATCTTAGCATGGCTACAAGCTATTGTCCTCTTCGGTGGTGAGTTTCTGGTTGAGTTTTCCTCCTTTACTTTCCAACTTTATCCTCTTAGTAGCCTCTAATCTTCAGAGACCTAGAGGTGAGGATTTTAAACTTTCCCAGGCACAGGCCAAGCAGGAGAAATCCTATATCCTCCTCCCTCCTTCTCCTTAAATTCCTTCCCTTTATAGTAATTAAATTACCATAAATTTCCAAACTGACTTGGGTATTTTATTTGAGATTTCCCTTGGCAACCAATTAAATCTAGATTTTAAGTCACAACCCCAAAATTATCTTTTACAGAGAATAGCTAGAAAGTTAGTTGTATATGAAGAGAGGACAGAATATAATCCTTAAAAGGGAGGTGTGAACTAGAATTAAGAAAGTTTCAAATGCCAAATTGAGTTGGCATTTTATTATAAAGGCAATAGGGAGTCAGTGAAGATTTTTTTTAATTATAGAGAAAAATAAACAGTCTGAGCAATTAAGTTAGGACTATGAATTTGGCACATGTGCGGAAGCTGTCTTAAAGAGGAGAGAGATTAGATGCAGGGAGACTTCTTGAAGGCTATTGTAATTGGATAGACAAAAAGTAAAAAAAGAAAGAAAAAAGAAAGAAACAGAAGGGGGAGAAGGAAGGAAAGAAGGAAGGAAGGAAAAAAAGAAGATTATTTATTAAGTATCTGCTGCTGTGTGATACACACTACATTGGGTTCTAGGGATACAAATAAAGAAGATTAGGAATATTTCCATTATTTTCTTTATGAAAATGTATTTATTCATGAATGATAAATTATGATCAGGTTATTAGCAGCAAAAATATGTGCCATACGGTAAGTTTGTAGGTGGGCAGGAGATATTGGTAGTTGTGAAATATAGCTAAACATATTATGAGTCACTGATTCTCAGTATGATATTCTAGTTATTTTCTATAGCTTTTCTGTCACTGCTCAGGGATTCTGTATGGTGCCTGGACCTCCATAGGCCCATGGCCAAGCTATTCTTCTACTGTGGTGGCTTCTGGCTTTCACCAACACCTGGAGATGCTTTCAGTGTCTGGATATATTTGGACTAGAAGGAGCATTCAGCTTTTTTCAATCCCAGGTAGTTTGGAAGTCCAAGACTAAAGTCTTTATAAGTATCTCCATTAGTGTGGGGTAGGAATTCTAGCCACGAGGCTGTGGTATCTCGTACCTTCCCTGAAAATTCACAAGGATCATTGTGATTTTCTGTCTTGATGAAGTTGGTGAAATACTGCATTACTTCAAGTTACAGGTTGTTGGTTTTTTCTTCCAGAGTTTGCACTGAGGATGGAAGGATAGCCCAAAGGCATATTGGACATCAGCCAGCAACTCCAGGTTGTTCTGAGAGTAGATTACAGACCCTGGAGTTTGAGATGTCTATAGTAAATCCAAGTAGAGATGTCTAACAAATAGTTAGGAATATAATACGAGAGTTTACAGTAGTTCTTAAAGCACAATGTCTAGATTTGGGGAGTCTTATACCTAGAGATGATAACTGAAACTTCAGGAGCTGATGATAGTTTTGTGTTTTTTTCCCCATTTAACAGCATTTAGATACTAGATCAGTAAGCATATGACCTCTAAGACACATGCCATCTTTCCCTAAAATTCTTTGTACCATATTAGCTCCCCCTAACAGTGAGAAGCAGAGTCGCTCTTTCTATCTCAAAATATAAACATGCTACGTAGTAGAGATAATGGTGACACTAAGAGCTAACATTTATATAACACTTTAAGTTCATTTGTTTAAGGTTTGGAGTTTATGAGGTATGCAGGAAGGATTAGTGCCTCTGGTCTGAAGACTTGCTCTTTTCAGGGCTACTCATCTATCTTTGGTGTCCATGTCTCACCAAATTTTCACCTGTGGCTCCAAAAAGCTGTTGCAGCCTAGCAGTCACAGGCAGATAAAAGCATCTCATCAGATAGGATAAAGCAGATTAAGGATAACTGACAGACCTCAAATTCATTAGGAGGATATCTTCCCCAAGCATCCCTCAGTGGAATGGGAAGATGAGAACAATTTGTTCCAATGGCCATAAAGGCAGCTAAAGCAGGTACTATGGAACGCTTAGAGCTTGCTCAGACAAAAACAACGCCAAGGTCATCCACTGCTTCCAAGATCATCATCTCTGGATTTTGCAGAGAGATTAAGGCTGACAACTTCAAGCAACTCTGCCTCATTTAAATACAACTCATACAGAAGTCAAGATATCATTATGATGATCAAAATTCAAAATATAAAACAAAATATGAATAATAATATATATGATCTCATCTTATTCTTTAGCAGAGGGTGCACTATTATTATCATTCTATATATGAAGAAACTGAGGTGCACAGAAGTTAAGTGACTTGGCCAGGTTCACTCAGCTTTTTAAAGTCATGATTAGAATTCAGATTTTTCCTGACTCCAAGAACATTATTTTACCTATTATGCCATCTACCCTTAAGAACAAAAAATACCAAACCTTGCCTAGTTCAGGGTATCCATTCACTCTACTTCCCTTTGATGACAGCATTTTAGTGCTACCTAGGGAAGCAAGATTTCAGAACACTACTGCTTTATAAGACCATAACCATTTAAGAACTTAAAATGACAAAGTTTTTGCCAGGGTAAGATGAAAATTATTCCATCACATCAATGGTATGCTAATCATAGCTTTGTCTCCTTAGGGAAGAAAATGTTCTTCTGATAACTTCCTACCTTAACTAAAGCTGATTATTTTTTAAAACAGGGAGCAAGACTGGCTTTTATTTTGTACACCTCATACTCTCTCAAAAATTATGGGAGGAACTGCATCACTTAATTACAGTGTATAACACTTTTTTCCAGAACCCTGTTGACTATCCACACAAAAATAAATGGTTGTGACAACAAACTAGAATAATATTTCAATATGAAACAAAATTTTAAGAAGGCACTTCTCCCTGCTATCAACCTCCAACATTTTCTCTTTAGTCTCATGGTGTGGTTGAAATACTATTTGTTCTAGAATATGAAAATATGCATTCAAAAGCTAACTGAGCTTAGCCAAGTTATCTAAAGTCTTTGAGTCTCAGTTTCCTCATCTCTCAAATGAAGGTATTAGATTCTTCAGTCTTCTTCAGTCTCTGTCCACTCAGAAACCTTGGTTCATTTATACTCTAAACTCCCACAGAAATCCCTCTTGACTATCACAAATAAGCAAATTAATATTCGAGTTTGATGAAGTAACTATCACCTTTTTGTTTTCGCTTCTCATTTCCAGTCTTCCTTATTCTGCTAAAGAGCAGTGAGTTTAGCAAAGCAAAAGTTAGTAAGGCAATCATTAAGCATTCATTAAATGCTTATTATGTGCCTTAAAAGGCAGCTATGTGCACTACCAGATCTTAAAAGCAGAGATCATCAAAACAATCTGGTACTGGCTAAGAGATAGAAGGGTGGATCAGTGGAATAGACAGAGAGAAATGACTTCAGCAAACCAGTGTTTGATAAACCCAAAAATCCTAGATTTGGGGATAAGAATTCGCTATTTAACAAAAACTGTTGGCAATACAGGAAAATAGTATGGCAAAAATTAGGTTTAGATCAATATCTCACATACTATACATAAATTATATTATAAGCAAATCGATTTGCTTATATTGTGATATTATATATATATATATGTGTGTGTGTGTGTGATATTATAAGCAAATTAGGTGAACATGGAATAGTATACCTATTAGATCTATGAAGAAGGGAAGAACTTAAGACAAAGCAAGAGATAGAGAACATTATAAAAGTTAAATGAATAGTTATGATTATATTAAATTAAAAAGCTTTTGTACAATCAAAACCAAGGCAACTAAAATTAGAAGGGAAGCAACAAACTGGAGGGAAATTTTATAACAAATTTCTCTGAAAAAGGTCTAATTCTCAAATATACAAAGAACTAATTCAAATTCATAAGAAATCAAATCATTCCCCAATTGACAAATGGCAAAGTGATATAAATAGGCAGTTTTTCAGAAAATGAAATCAAAACTATCTATAATCATATGAAAAAATGTTCTAAATCCCTCCTGATTAGGGAAATGCAAATCAAAACAACTCTGAGATATCACCTTACACCTAGCAGAGTGGCCAATATGACAATAAAGGAACAGAATAAATGTTGGAGGGCATGTGGCAAAATTGGGAAACTAATGCATTGCTATTGCAGTTGCAAATTGATTGAACCATTCTGGAAGGTAATATGGAATTATGCTCAAAAGCCTTTAAAAGAATGTGTGCTGTTTAATCCAGCAATTCCACCACTAGATTTGTATCCGAAAAAAATTTTTTTTAAAATGAGAAAGGATCTGTTTGTACAAAAATATTTACAACTGCACTTTTTGCGGTGGCCAAACATTGGAAAACAATGGCATGTCCCTCAATTGGGGAATAGCTGAACAAATTGTTGGATATGATGGTGATGGAACACTATTGAGCTATAAGGAATGATGAATAGGATGATTTCAGAAAGACCCTAAAAGACCTACAAGAACTGATGTGGAATAAAATAAACAAAACCAGGAGAACAACATACATAATAACTGAAACATTGTGGAACAATCAAATGTAATTGACTTTGTTACTAATAGCAATGCCACAATCCAGGACAATTTTGAGAGACTTAAGAGAAAGAATGCTATCTGCATCTAGAGAAAGAACTGTGGGAGCAGAAATCCAGAAGAAAATATCTGATTTGTCAGTGGTATATAATTTGGGGTTTTGTTTTTAAAAGATTACTCTATTACAAAAATGAATAATATGGAAATGGGTTTTGAGTGATAATATATGTGTATAACCCAGGGGAATTTAGGGAGCAGGGAGGGAAGAAGAGAGGTACACAACATGAATTACATAATCATAGAAATAATTTTAAAATAAAATTTAAAATATTTTTTAAAGGCAGCTATGTGGCACAGTGGAAAGAGTGCTAGGCTTGAAACAGAAAGACTCATCTTCCTGAGTCCAAATCTGTCTTCAGACGCATACTAGCTGTGTGACCCCAGGCAAGTCACGAACCTCATTTCCCTCAGTTTCCTCATATGCAAAGTGAACTAGAGAAGGAAATGGCAAACCATCCATTATCTTTTGCCAAGAAAACCCCAAATGGGGTCATAAAGTGTTGGACACAACTGAAAGAACTGAACAGCAACAACATGTGCCTATAGATAAGATCCTAAAGAGGGATGTGAAGATTAAATTTAACTCTCCCCTGATTGTGAAAATGAAATTAATTAACTCTCCCCTGATTTTAAAGATTAAATTATAACCCCTGCCCATTTTTAGATTTATTTAATCACCAAAAGCATAAACACCCTACTTAAAGATTGAGTAGGGAGATCTTCCTATTTTTAGATTTAATCACCAAAGGTATAAACATCCCAATCACACTTGAGTGGGGGAGGTCTCTGACCCATGTGTGCAATAGTGGGTGATGAATCAGAATTAAACTGAATGCCCCTGGACAGTCCTAAAGCAAAGCTTCAACTGTGATTGATGTAAAATTAGGGGTAGGGGACAGGAAGTGATGCCAAAGAAAGTGTCTTTAAAAGGGAGTTACAACTTCCTGAGTGGGGTTTTTACTTGGAGTTCTACTTGGAGTTGAACTTCCTGTGAGAGGCAGTTCTTCATTCTTTGGAATGGAGACTGGAAAAGAATCTGCTGACTGGACCTGAGACCCTGTTCTTGGTGAGGCTGTTCTTAAATCTCTTTCTTTGGACTAACACATGGTGAGTGAAAAGGCTGACTCCTTTCCTGGAGTATTCTGAATAAAAAAACTAGCCTCAGGAGAGACCTACCACTTGAGAAAGATTTGCTCCAGGGCCAGGAGTAAATAACCTAGTGCTTAGGCTAAATATCTTATCCTATCCTCTCTCTGATTTTCTTACTTCACTCTTTTTTATATTTTGCAAATAAATTATAAATAAAACTCTTTGGAATAGAATAAATTCCTGGCAACCCTATTTTAAATATAATCCAGTCCAACTTTTTATATAAAATTAAACCCTTTTTTCTCCTCTTACAGGGAGAAAACGTGTAAATAAATAGATATGTACAAGCTACCTATGGAGTAAGTGAAGGATAAACTTAGAGGGGAAAGCATTAAAAACTGGTGAGAAAGGGACCAAGAAATGCCTCTTACAAAAGACTAATTCTAAGAGGTAGAGATGAGAAAGGAGAACATTCTGGTTATGACAGACAGTCATTTCATTTTTTTAAAAATAAATTTATGTAGAGCATTTTCCCACGGTTATATGATTCATGTTCTTTGCCTCCCTGGTCATAACAGACAGTCATTTCATTTTTTTTAAAATAAATTTATGGACTGAGGAGAGACTGTAAATAAACACTCTAATGCAAATACCAAAAACATGGAAATGGCTTTGAAACAGGAACACATGTGATAACCAGTGGAATCATGTGTTGGCTATGGGAGAGGGAAAGGTGGGGGGGAGGAAAAAAATGACCAAATAAAATAATGTTAAAAAAAAAGATAAATAAATAATTTATGATCACAAAAAAAAGATACAACTAAAAAAAATAAATAAATAAAAAATAAATTTATGTATAGCCTTTTCCCATGGTTATATGATTCATGTTCTTTGCCTCCCCTCTTTCCTCCCCCCTCCCTGAGCTAACAAGCAATTTCACTGGGTTATACATATATCATTGATCAAAATCTATTTCCATATTATTAATATTTGCAATAGAGTGATCATTTAAAGTAAAAATCCCCAATCTTATACCCACTGAATCATGTGATTGATCATATGCTTTTCTTCTGTATTTCTACCCCCACCATTCTTTCTCTAGATGTGGATAGCATTCTTTCTTATGAGTCCCTCAGAATTGTCCTGGATCGTTGCATTGCTACTAGTAAAGAAGTCCATTACATTTGATTGTGCCACAGTGTATCAGTCTCTGTGTTGGACAGTCATTTCAAAGGCTTAGTGACAGGAGATGGAATACCATATATACAAAACAGTAAGTAGGTAAGCAGAGTTGGAATGCAGAGTAAAAACTGGTAAAAGAATACTTGAAAGGCAGGAAAGTATCACATTGGAAAGAGTTTTAATTAGATTTCATTCTATAAGTGGTAAGAAGCCAGTGGAATTTATTGAGCAGATGGGTGAATTTTTCGAAACTGTGCCTTTGAAAAATTAGTTTGGCAGGAGAGTGAAGGATGAATTATAGTGAGGAGAGAGAAGAGATAAGGACACCAATTAGAAAGCTGTTTCTACAATATTAACGAGGACTCAGTATGATGAGGGGAGCTAGAGTGGTGGCTCAGAAAGTGGCTAGAAAAAGAAAGATAAGAGTTGTGAATGAGGTAGAAATGATAAGCTTTGGCAATTCTTTGGGAAAGTATAGTTAATGAGAGTGAAGAGTTGAAAATGATACTGAAGTTGTAAGCCTGGATGACTAAGAAGACGATGATCCTTTCGACAGTAGTGGGAAAGTTCGTAGGAGAAGTGTTTGGGAGAATAGATAGAATTCTGTTTTGGACATCTTAAGCTTGAGTTTCCTGACTTGAGACATCAAAAAATAAACTGGCTACGTCATACTAGAGTTTAGAAGAAAGATGAGGGTTAGGTACAAGAGATCTGGAAATTGTCTGCAACATGAAGATAATTGAATCCCTGGGAGCTAAGGAGATCACCAAGTGGGCTGGTATAAAGAGAAAAAAAGAGGAGAGCCCAGGATAAAATCTGACTGGGATAGTTCTTTCAGCTTTGTGCCTATCAGATGAAAAGTAATTATCTTTGACTTTGTGGGCAAGGGATGAAGAGGCTTATTCAAAAAGTTTCACTTAGAAATCAGTTGCCTTAAGCTCAGAAAAACCAAGGAATGTCTACTGCATTAGGAGAGATGAGAAACTGTTCCATATACTTCACAAAGGTTTCTTTTTTCTATAATGCTCAGTCAATTATTCATTCCTATGCCACATCGCTTATAAAATAGAATATAGTCCTATGGAGTTTGTTTAATTGTCACTGATCGTGTCTAAATCAAAAATCCTTTTCTTCTGGCCTTTCCGTGGCTTTGTATGGACCTCAATTGCCTTCTATGGTAACAGCAAGAGAAAAGGGAGCAATAGAATCAATGTGTTTTGAGTAAGTGATCTCAAACATTATAGGACTTAGTGTTGCAGCCCAGAGATTTGAGCAAATTTGTTTGTTCAAGTGCAGAATATTTCATTTCTGCTGAATCAGGCAATATTTTATCTCTTCCAGTAGCTTAAGTTTACATTGTGTTGTCATCTGCCTGGCAGCAGGCTGTGCAGGTGGCAGATGGAGTCAGAGGGAGCATTTGACAGCTGAGTTAATTAGTAGATGGAAGTTTGGAGTGTTGTCAAGCTGCCAGTGGAAACTGTAGGTGCTTTTGGTGGGAGTATGCAAAGATGATCTCAAAGGGTCAAAATATTTGTGTTTCTCACATGACTTTGAATTTTTGTATGCTTTCACACTTTAGAGGAAATTACCAGGAATTAATTTGTAGATGTTGTTTCTATTTATGGATGATTCAAATTTCCAAGAAGTCTACAAAATTCACAATGATCTTATTATTGACTTGGTTTGTATAGAATACCTCTTACCAATGTGTTCAATCTACTTTACAAGACTGTAATATTCCCATTATGAATTTTTGTTTTCCGATTTTCAAGGATTTTCTTTTCTAAATGTTAAGATAATGACAACAATGTTATTGTTATATTTTTTATGTAGAAATTATCTTTCTTTTTTGGTAGTTTTTTTTCTCCCTATTCCTCTATTTTCTTGTACATGTCCCCATATAATGTGTAGTCTATTTCTATAGATCCTTCTTTTAATAGAGAAAAAGATAGATCATATAACCACTGTGCCTACTATAGATTCCTGTATCTACTTGCTGGGCTAGGCAGCTCATCTCAATCTGTCTTCACAATGGCAGGTCTGAATATCTAGAGAAGTACCAAGATTATATTCAAACTTTCTCTGAATCTCCATTTTGATGTATCTGAAGCATTCAAATTGCATCCTCTCTGTTTTCTCTGTGTTTTGTGATTCTTCTAATTCTGTTCCTCCTTTCTTCTAGTTTCCTTTTTTTGGAGTCATCATCCAAATCATACACTGGTTAGTGTTTCTCCAAGCTCTTTCTTAGATTGACTGCTAGTGGCCTTCCTTGATAATTCATTTGTTTTCCCCTCCTTTTTTTGTTAATAATCTTTATATTTTTTTCTATATGCACATGTATGGTCTTGTCTTTCCAATTAGCATGTAAATTCCTTGAGAGTAGGAATTGTTTCACTATATTAGATTCCCCAGTGCTTATCATGTGGTACATGGCACACAAATAAATGCTTGCTGATTGATTACTTGTAGAAAATAGGGGGTGTATATGTGGTTTCCAATGTACACAGGAAGATAAAATCTAGAATTGTTTTATATTTCACTGTTGACATGAAATAACTTAATTTCTGATTTTGAGATGAACAGTCAGGCCCTCTCACTGAATAATGGATTCACTGAACAACACTGAATTACTGAGCATCTCTTCCCTTTTATATGTCTTCCTGATGAGAACTTAAAAGTGCTTCATTGATTGAACCAGATTCTTAGTGTTATAGGGCCTATTCTTGTAAAGCTCTACCAATTCTTTCAGGAAATTCATGGAGGGGAAACTGAAAGACTTGACAAAAGCTTCCAAAAACAAATTTAATCTGAAAGGAGCACTGAAAGAAATTAGGCTTATCATCTTATTACCATATATTTTTCTTTATAGATTTAAAAATCACAATGAGATTTTAAAAGGCTCTGTGATCTGCCCGGAGAGATTTATAATTATTTTTCCCTCAAGGATGAGCAAATAAATCCTTTGATTAGCAACTTGTTTGTCTTTAAGGATATCTTTAATGCTAGTAAAATGTCCATCAAACTGGATTCAACTATGGCCAAGTTGATTAGCTGTTCTGTTTTGATAGTTATCAATCACTATGGATTGATTATGTGATGTACGATATTGATTGTTAAAATGGACTAAAATGGACTAAAAAGGAAAGTGGTATAGTAAATGAACATTGGCTTCATAGTCAAAACATCCTTGATTCTGAGTCATGACTGCCATTTATTATTTTCTGCTTTAGACAAGTAATTTTATCTCTCTGGGCTTCATTTTTCTTTTTTTAGAAATTGAGAGACTTAGACTACATGATCTTCAAAGCCCCTTACAGCTCTAGACCTATTATTTGATGATGAAGTCAACAATGGTATAATTCAATCCCTCTATATGAATATAAATATATTGTTTCAGAAAGATGTTCAGTTCAACTGTAATATCTGTGCCAGGAGAACTCATATGATCTGAAGAATGAAGATATTCTTTGAGTGTTTGGTCATATTTCTGTATTATTGAGTGTAATATCATCTACTTGCCTTGAAGAGCTTGTGAATCAAGACAGAAAAAACTGGCTGGGTTATTAGTATTTGGAGAGATGGGGGAGAAAAAACAAATAATAGCTAATGGGGAAAAGTGGAAGCATGAACAAATATGAACCTTCCCTAGGTATTTGTAGCCTTAGCCACTTAAAGTCATGTATTAGGTAAGACTTCTTTTTCTAGTTCTTCACTTTATTCCAACTAGTAAAGTTATCCACAACTCCCAGAAGGCAGTGTCTGTGCCTCATGGTCCCTTTTGTGGACCTCCTAATTTCTAACTGGTCTTCTCTAGTCCTACAGCAACTCTAGGGCACTCTTTCTATTAGTTCTGTCAGCTCCAGAAGGTAGCATCACTACCCTTTCCCCAGAGAAGTAGCTTCTTTTCTTAATGATATTTCAGAGTCCTTATTTTTCATGGCACTACTACTAAATTAGAATCAGATCAAATTGTGCCCAATCCTCTCTCTTGCCCCAGGGTTCCCACAAAACTGCACCCTCATATAAAAGTTAGGCCAGAAATTTGGAACACAAGCATCCTTTCATCTTTGAATGGTTCTCCACCATGGGTTAGGTGAGAGTGAATTAACATCATGATACTGTATAATTGAAAATTTGTTACCCTTAAAAAAAAAAAGAACTACATTTCCCAGGAGCCCACTGACTTCCTGTCATTACATACTTCCTGTAGATAGGGGATATTAGGCGGGAACATGGAAGATCCCACCCCTTTACTTCTGGTCCCAAGATTGGTGGTGGTAAGGCTAGTGTTTGAACCAATGGGCACGAGGTTTTTATTTTGTATCTTCTTTATTCCTTGATTTCTAATGATCATTAATAAATCTCTTGAAATATAATATTTTTATTAGAGATTTAATTTTTACAATACAATACATCTTCTGGCTCCCAGAAAGAGTATTTATCGCTTCCCTTAAATCTAGAGATTCAGAAAAATGCTCTAATTCTCTCCTAGGCATCTTTAGAGTCCCATTTGGCCATTTTGGTCAACTTTGTAGAGTTACTCAGATTACCATATTCTACTTAACCCAACATATATTGTAAATGGATGGTTGATGAAACTAAAGCATTCCCTGCCATTACTGCATCAACCAAGAGAAAAGATTTCAGTCTATCCTTAAAATTTCATAAAAATATGGCATGTGTTTAGTATTATGATAAGCACCAAGAAATATAACTTAGATAAGATATAGACCTTTCTTTCATGGAGTTCACAATCTCTAGCATCAATTTATTGCACTTATACATTCATAAGTTCTCAAATGGATCTGTGATTTTCTCATGTTGGGCTATTTCCTCCAACAATGTATATCAAAATGCATCTATATGCTTGCATATATATACATATGTATATATATATGTAGTAGATTTACTAATCTAAAATGAATATAGTTCTACTGTTTTAGAATATATACTTTTCAAAGGAAGTTTATTTTTAATGTTCTTCTTAATAAAATATCATAAGGGCTCTATAATGTAATGAATGAAAACAAACTGTCCAATGATGATCATGATATTTTCATTCATTTAGAAATACAACATTGCCAATCATAGAATCAATCCATCGATAAACATTTATTAAGCACCTACTCTGTGCCAGTCACTATGCTAAGTTCTTAGAATACAAAAAGAGACAAAAAAACAGTCTCTTCCCTCAAAAAAAAACTTGTACTTTAGTGTGGAGCTATAATGTACAATGAAATATACACAAAACAAGTTATACACAAAATTGATAGGAAATAATCGATAGAGGGAAAACAATGGAATTAAAAGGAGTTAGTAAAGAATTCCTAAGAAGTTGAAATCTTAGTTGAGATTTACATGAAAGCCAGGGAGGTGAGAAGATGGAGTAAAGGATAGAGAGTTTTCCAGGCACAGAAGAGAGTTAGAGAAAATGCCTGGGATCAAGATATGGAGTGTCTTATTTGTGAAACACTGAGGAAATCCAGTATTATTGCATGGAATACCTCTCTGAGAGTAAGGTGTGAGAAGACTAGAAAAGGTAGGAAAGAATAGGTTATGAAAGGATTTAAATACCAAGGAGAGCATTTTGGGTTTGCTTCTGAAAGCAAAGAAAGTCATATATTATGTTATATATTGAGTGGTGTGTGGTGTATGTGAGAGATAGAAAAAACAAACAAACAAACAAACAAGAGAGAAAGAAAGAAAGAGAGAGAGAGAGAGAGAGAGAGAGAGAGAGAAGAAGAAAGAAAGAAAGAAAGAAAGAAAGAAAGAAAGAAAGAAAGAAAGAAAGAAAGAAAGAAAGAAAGAAAGAAAGAAAGAAAGAAACAAAGAAAGAAGGAAAGAAAGAGAAAGAAAGAAAGAAAGAAGAAGAAAGAGAGAAAGAGAGAAAGAGAGAAAGAGAGAAAGAGAGAGAGAAAGAGAGAAAGAGAGAGAGAGAGAGAGAAAGAGAGAGAGAAAGAGAGAAAGAGAGAGAGAGAGAGAGAAAGAGAGAGAGAAAGAGAGAGAGAAAGAGAGAAAGAGAGAAAGAAAGAAAGAAAGAAAGAAAGAAAGAAAGAAAGAAAGAAAGAAAGAAAGAAAGAAAGAAAGAAAGAAAGAAAGAAAGAAAGAAAGAAAGAAAGAAAGAAAGAAAGAAAGAAAGAAAGAAAGAAAGAAAGAAAGAAGAAACAAACGAGAGAGAGAGAGAGCTGATTGAAGCTTTTTAGGATCAATTCTTGTTGGTCCTCATATGACAAAAACAACCCAGAATTGATCCATAGGATCTGCCAAAGTTAAGGGGTAGTGTCAGTGCCTTGGAGAACCAAGAGGTTTTCTGTGCCACAATGAGGAAATGAAGAAGCACTTTTGTGAAAGAATACCCTATTCATCATCTATGAATTGTTATAGGATTTTCCAACTCTTCCAAGTGAATAATATGTTTTATATGTTATCATTATTACTTATCATTGTACTATGATATCAAAACATTCCACAGATTTCTAATAGATGAATAAATGAATAAGTGAAAAAGCATGTGTTTATGATGTGCCAAGCACTATGCTAAGCACTGGGCACAATATTAAACAAGTCCCTGCTTTTGAGGAGCTCACATTTTAATTAAGTGCTTCAGTCTCTCCTTTAAGCTCCTTCCCCACATTCATAACTGTCTTTTGTTCATTTCCACTAAAAAATATTCCATTGATAAAGCTCAGTATTTCTAAATCTGAACAGCTGCAGAGAAGAAGGAAAAATATTTAGGGTATAATTGTAGGGTGGTTAACACTTCCCAGAAGTTCTTAAAGTGTACATCTAGAGATTCAGATGCATAAGAACAGAGTAAATGGCACAGTTTGGTGACTCAGGGAGGAAAAGACCTGGCAAATCATAAGGAGCAGCAGTAAATGATCTCAAAGGAGAGATTATACTCATTCACTCTCTGCTTATATAATGGTTTGATCTGCCAGCTCCCCAAGATATGATTGTTGAGAAGGAAATGATGGAATAGTCAGTGTTGGGTAATTCCTCCACTGAGGAGGAATTGGGGGAAGGAGGTCAGTATTTATTCAAAAGGGACCATATAGAATCTAGTGGGAACTGAGCAATATGGTTTGGGGCAGGGGGTAGAAGTTGACCCCATGGCCTACTTCCTCAGGCTCCTTATGATTTGCCAGGTCTTTTCCTCCCTGAGTACAAATTCATAGATGATGAATAGGGTATTCTTTCACAGAAGTGCTTCCAGTCCCCGTGGACACAATAGTATTCCATCACCAATATATACCACAATTTGTTCAGCCATTCTCCAATGAAGGGCAGCCCCTCATTTTCCAATTTTTGGATTCCCAAGGTTCTACCTTGCTCACATAATAGGTTCTTAGTGAATGTTTGTTGACTGAATTAATACCTAACACATTATCAACATCTGTTTAAAAAAAGAGTTGCTCTAAATTAAATAATGGAACATGCAAATGAAAATGGGGAAATGTATAGTAGGTGTGAGGTGTTTGGAATATATCAGTTGTTCAGTGGAAGCAGGATTGTTCTTGAGCCAGCTTGAACTTGCTGGGGAGAGCTAATTGTTTAATTTTCAGAGTGAATATTTTTTTAAACACTTACCTTTTGCCTTAGAACCAATACTTTGTGTTGGTTCTAAGGCAGAAGAGTGGTAAGGGCTAGGCAATGAGGGTTAAGTGACTTGCCCAGGGTCACACTGTTGGGAAGTTTCTGAGGCCAAATTTGAACCCATTTTCATTTGCATGTTCCATTATTTTTATCATTATTACTTATCATTGTACTATGATATCAAAACATTCCACAGATTTCTAATAGATGAATAAATGAATAAGTCCAAAGATTCCTATGGTATATGACTTGTTCTCAAGGAATCTATGAAAAATAATATGGTTATTTAAATTTTTATATTTTTTTTGAAAATTTTTATTTAATTAGTAAATTTAGAAGAACATTTTTCCCTGGTTACAAGAATCATATTCTTTCCTTCCCCTGCCCTTCCCCCTTCCCATAGACAAAACACAATTCCACTAGGTTTTACATGTGTCCTTGATCAAACCCTATTTCCATGTTGTTGATGTTTGAACTAGGGTGATCATTTTGAGTCTATATCCTCAATCATATCCCCATCAACCCAAGTAATCAAGAAATTGTTTTTCTTCTGTGTTTCTACTCTGACAGTTTTCCCTCTGAATGTGGATAATGTTCTTTCTCATAAATCCCTCCAGCTGGTTCAGGATCACTGCATTGCCACTAATGGAGAAGTCCATTACATTCGATTGTACTCGAGTTTATCAGTCTCTGTGTACAAGTTCTCCTGAATCTACTCCTCTCACTCTGGATCAATTCCTGGAGGTTGTTCCAGTCCCCATGGACACAATAGTATTCCATCACCAACATATACCACAATTTGTTCAGCCATTCCCCAATTGAAGGGCAGCCCCTCATTTTCCAATTTTTGGCCACCACAAAGAGCACAGCTATGAATATTCCTGTACAAGTCTTTTTCCTTATTATCTCTTTGGGGTACAAACCCAGCAGTGCCATGGCTGGATCAAAGGGCAGACAGTCTTTTAGCGTCCTTTGGGCATAGTTCCAAATTGCCGTTCAGAGTGGTTGGATCAATTCACAACTCCACCAGCAATGCATTAATGTCGCAATTTTGCCACATCCTCTCCAACAATAATTACTTTCCTTTGCTGTCATGTTAGCCAATCTGATAGGTGTGAGGTGGTACCTGAATTGTTTTGATTTACATTTCTTTGATTATAAGAGATTTAGAACACTCAATTTTCATGTGCTTATTAATAATTTTGATTTATTTTACTGAAAATTGCCTATTCATGTCCCTTGCCCATTTATCAATTGGGGAATGGCTTGATTTTTTTGGTTTAGCTCTTTGTAAATTTGAGTAATTAGATCTTTGTCAGAGGTTTTTGTGATGAAGATTTTTTTCACAGTTTGTTGCTTCCCTTCTTATTTTGATTGCATTGGTTTTGTTTGTACAAAAAAAAAACTGTTTAATTTAATGTAATAAAAATTATTCATTTTAAATTTTCTGATTTTTCTCTCTTGCTTGGTTTTAAAATCTTTTCTTTCCCAATGATCTGACACATATACTATTCTGTGTTGACTTAATTTATTTAGTTTTCTTCTTTATATTCAAGTCATTGACCCATTTTGAGTTCGTCTTGTGTAGAGTGTGGGATGTTGATCCAAATAAAATCTCTCCCATTCTGTCTTCTAATTTTTGCAGCCATTTTTATCAAATAATGTTTTTTTGTCCCAAAAGCTGGGATTGTTGGGTTTATCACAGACTGTCTTGCTGAAGTCACTTACCCCGAATCTATTCCACTGATCCTCCTTTCTGTCTCTTAGCCAGTACCATATGATTTTGATGACCACTGCTTTATAGTATAGTTTGAGATCTGGTACTGCTAGGCCATATTCCTTCACATTTTTTTTCCATTATTTCCCTGGATATCTTTGATCTTTTGTTCTTTCAAATGAACTTTGTTATGTTTTTTTTTTTCTAATTCAGTAAAAACATTTCTAAATGACAGTATTTATATATTTTGTATTTTGAGTCTTCTTAAATTCAGGAGAAATTCACAAAAAAAAATATTTGTATAGATGAAAATTAATTTGTTCAGTTAAGTGTAGAAAATTTTTCAAAAATTTTTTTCTAATACTTTGCAATTCAGATTCTCTCCCTCTCTCCTTACTCCTACTCTTCCTGAGGTGGTAAATAATCTGATATTGGTTATAGCAGTGCTTTCATTCAATATAGACATAAAGATTAAAAGTGTGGGTGTATCCATGTGTCTACTACTATAAACTTGAGCTGCAACACTTTTCTAAGTAGATTCAAGATGATACTTTGACAACTTAACAGATTGTTTAGAATTATATCATTATACTAACATAAATTTTGTCACATCAATGCTTTACTTTGCCTCCCTCTCTCCTCTGCCTCTTTCCCTCTCTTTTCTCTTCTCTTCATTTGCCTTTTCTTATACCTCTTCTTCTTTCTCTTTTCCCCTCCCACACCTTTCTTTCCCTTTCTCTTTTTCTCTCTATAATAAGTAAAGTCTAACTATGAAGAGTGTAAGTAATGCAAACCAGCAAATTAGAAAACAGAATTCTGTTGCTTGAGATCAAAATGTATGAATCATAAGACCTTGGAGTCAAGACTAGAAGTTACCTACATAATTTACAAGACATCTAGTCCAATCTCATTATTTTACAGATTAAGAGACAAAGATTCAAAATTGTTGAGTGTTTTTCTCTAGATTGCACTTGTAAGTAAGATCTGGATTAGGATGGAAGTATTCTAACTCTGTGCTATCAACAGAGGATACAGATTGCAAATGAGGCAGTCCTTGCCCTTGAGTTGCTTACATACCACTGAGGTGATATGACAAGTTCACAAATAAAACCTGGCTTTTGAAACACACTGCCTTTGGACTTGAGCAAATCACTTTAACTGTGCTGGGCTTTGTTTTATTCATCTGGAAAATGAGAGGTTAAATTAGAAGCTCTTTGAGTTCCCTTGTGCTTCTAGATGCTAAATTAAACAGAAGATAGCTACAAAAAAAATACAAAAATGATTAAGAGAGAAAGTACTTATGCTCCTAGGAATCAGCAAGACAATGTCATTTGAGTAAAGTCGGGAACTGAGCTAGGGATGCTAAGAAGAAATGCTGCATGCTTGCCTGCAGGCATTATTAGACTTATTGAAAATGTTATCATGCCTATAAAAATTCATTATTTTTGGTTCTGTGTTGCCATTTGCTATCTTAAGAGTTCTCTTGAAAGGGAAGAGGGAGTCAAGATGGTAGTGTAGAGGCAGTGATACTTCAGACCTTTGAAAACCCTTCCTTACTGGTTACAAACTAAATGCTCCTAGGGGACTGAAAATCAAACCTAACAATAGGACAGAGTCAAGGAACCCTCCTGCTGGACTCAACTTAAAAGGTATGCTCCCCAAAAGCTTGAATTTGAGAACACCTGGGTTTAAGGGGAAAGAAGAAGGAAGGTACCAGGATCCCTCCCCCACCTAGAGCCCTGAGCCTCCAGTGGAAGCTATAACTTCTGGGCAGGCAAGGGTGCTGGTCTGGAGGGAGCACCTTGCAGGCAAAGCTGTTCCAGACTCAGAGCATCGAGCACATGTGGTGGGGAGGCAATTGGAGAAGAAGCGCCAAGCAGGCAGTCTAATTGCAGCAGTGGAAACACTCTATATTGCCTCCCACCCCTTGCCAAGGTTTTAACCTCAGGTTACATTCAACTCTGCAACTCAGCTGCCATTAATCTCATCAAACCTTCAGAGGGCTGGGAAGCTCAAGCTCCAACACCCCTCCCCCACAGACTGTGCTGAGAGATTTGCTGACTAAGCTCCAAGGGTGAAGGCTGACAGAAAAGCCCAAAACCAGAGATCAAACAAAAAATAAGAGGAGCAAAAGCACAAGCAACTACAGGAAGTAAAGAAGGGGTAAATATGAGCAAACAACAGAAAAAGTAAAAATAAATTACAATTGACAGCTTCTGTCCAGGCAATGAACAAAGAACAAATGGAACAGAGAAGGATAAAAGAACACCAAGCAAAAAAAGAAAAGAAAAGAAAAGAAAGAAAGAAAGAAAGAAAGAAAGAAAGAAAGAAAGAAAGAAAGAAAGAAAGAAAGAAAGAGAAAGAAAGAAAGAAAGAAAGAAAGAAAGAAAGAAAGAAAGAAAGAAAGAAAGAAAGAAAGAAAGAAAGAAAGAAAGAAAGAAAGAAAGAAAGAAAGAAAGAAAGAAAGAAAGAAAGAAGGAGGGAGGAGGATGACCAAAAATCCAGGGATGAAATCCAGTCCTTAAAAACCAGAATACAACAACTAGAAGCAAGCGACTTCACAAGGCAGCAAGACACAATAAAACAAAATCAAAAGAATGAAAAAATTGAGGAAAATATGAAATATCTCATTCACAAAACAGAAGATTTAGAAAATCGTTCCAGGAGAGACAACTTAAGAATCATTGGTCTACTGGAAGGCCATGATAAAAGAAAAAGCCTGGACTTCATACTACAGGAAATTATCCAAGAAAACTTCCCCAATATTCTAAAACAAGAGGGAAAAGTAGAGACTGAAAGAATCCACAGATCACCTTCTGTACTTAATCCCCAATTGAAAACAACCAGGAATATTATAGCCAAATATCAGACCAAGGAAAAAACATTACAAGCTGCTAAGAAGAAGTCATTCAGATACCATGGAACTACATTGAGTATAACACAGGATCTGGCTGCATCTACACTGAAGGACTAAAATGCATGGAATATGATATTCCAGAAAGCAAGGGAACTAGTTCTATCACCAATAACCAATAACCAGAAAAATTGACTATATTCTTACAGGGGAACATATGGTCATTTAACAAAATGGAAGAAATCTAATCATTTGTAAAGAAAAGACCAGAACTGAACAGAAAATTTGAGGCCCAAACTCAGAACACAAGAGAATCATCAAAAGGTAATTAAGAAAGAGGGAAAAAAGAAAAACAAAACAAAACAAAACACTTTTTTTAAAGAGACCCAATAAGTTAAAATGATATGGATACCTATAAGAAAAGAGGTCACTGGTAACTCTTAAAAAATGTTATTATCACCTTGGTAGCTAGAAGAATTATACTTAGAGGGAACAGTGACAAACTGTATAGGATGAAATGCCAAGACATAAACATGTATATAGATATATATGCATAAATAAAAATATATGTGTGTATATACAATTAGAATTAAAAAAGAGGTTAATACTAAAAGAAATGGGGAAAGAAACAAAATGGGGTAAATTTATATGTCACAAAGAAGCACATGATGGAGGGGGAAAACATCAATACACAGGAAAGGTATAGAGGTTGGAGATAGGAAATATTCAATTCTCACATGCATTGAAATTGACCCAAAGAGAGAAGAACAATCAAATACATTGGGACAGAGAATTGATTTGTGCCCTATAGAGAAGTAGAAGGGTAATAGGTGGAAAGGGAAGCAGTAAAAGGTAGGGAGAGGGTGGGGGTAGTTTAAAAAGATTGTAAAGAAAATAAAAGGAGAATAAGAAGGGACGGGGTAGAAAGGGAAATAAAATAAGGGTGGGAATTAGGGGGACTGATGAAAAACAAACCATTGGTGTAGAAGGAAATAGTGAAAGAAGAAAAGGCAGGACTAGGAGTGGAAATCAAAATGCTGGGAAATACACAGCTGGTAATCGTAACTCTGAATGCAAATGGAATGAACTCACTCATAAAACACAAGGCAATAGCAGAGTGGATTAGAAACCAAAACCCTACCATATGTTGTCTACAAGAAACATGAGGAATGTAGACACACATAGGGTAAAAGTAAGAGGATGGAACCAAATCTATTGGGCATCAAGAGATAAAAAGAAGGCTGGAGTCACAATCATGCTATCTGACAAAGTCAGAGTAATAATAGATCTAGTCAAAAGAGATAGGGAAGGTAATTACATCCTGCTAAAAGGCAGTATAGACAATGAGGAAATATCAGTACTCAACATGTATGCCCCAAATGGTATAGCATACAAATTTCTAAAGGGGAAACTAGTGGAGCTCAAGGATGAAATAGATAGAAAAACTATACTAGTGGAAGACCTGAACCATGCTCTATCAGAACTAGATAAATCGAACCAAAAAAGAAAGAGGTAAGAGAAGTGAATAAAATCTTAGAAAAATTAGAGTTAGTCGATATGTGGAGAAAAATAAATAGGGACAAAAAGGAACACACCTTCTTTTCAGCAGCACATGGTACATTCACAAAGATTGACCATGTACTAGGGCATGAAAACATTTCAAACAAGTACAAAAGAGCAGAAATAATAAATGCAACCTTCTCAGATCACAATGCAATGAAAATAAATAATTAGTAAGGGTATATGGAGAGGCAAATCAAAAATTAATTGGAAATTAAATAATACAATTCTCCAAAATCAGTTAGTTAAAGAACAAATCATAGAAATGATTAATACTTTCATTGAAGAAAATGACAATGATGAGACATCCTTTCAAAATCTATGTTATGCAGCCAAAGCAGTACTGAGGGGGAAATTCATATACTTGAGTTCATATATTAACAAATTTGAGAGGGCAGAGGTCAATGAATTGGGCATGCAAATTAAAAAACTAGAAGTGAACAAATTAAAAATCCTCAAATGAAGACTAAATTAGAGATAATAAAAATCAAAGGAGAAATCAATAAAATTTTAAGTCAAATTACTATTGATTTAATAAATAAGACCAGGAGCTGGTACTTTGAAAAAACAAGTAAAATAGATAAAGTACTGGTCAATCTAATTTTAAAAAGAAAAGAAAAGAAAAATTGACAGTACCCAAGATGAAAAGGGAGACCTCACCTCTAATTAAGAGGAAATTAAAGCAATCATTAAAAATTATTTTGCCCAATTATATGGGAATGAATATGACAATCTAGGTGATCTAGATGAATATTTACAAAAATATAAATTGCCTAGACTAACAGAGGAAAAAATAGACTACCTAAACAACCCCATATTAGAAAAAGAAATTGAACAAATCATCAAAGAACTCCCTAAGAAAAAATCCCCAGGTCCAGATGGATTCACAAATGAATTCTATCAACCATTCAAAGAACAACTAAACTCAATATTTTACAAACTATTTGACAGAATAAGCAAAGAAGGAGTTCTACCAAATTCCTTTTATGACACAAATATGGTACTGATTCTAAAGCCAGGCAGGTCAAAAATGGGAAAAAAAAAACAAAACCTACAGACCAATCTCCTTAATGAACATAGATGCAAAAATATTAAATAGGATATTAGAAAAAGACTCCAGCAAGTGATCACAAGGGTTATTCACTATGACCAAGTAGGATTCATACCAAGAATGCAAGAATGTTTCAATATTAGGAAAATCATCCACATACTTGACCATATTAACAAATAAACCGACAAAAATCACATGATTATCTCAACAGATGCAGAAAAAGCCTTGGAAAAAAATATAACACTCATACACTCATTCCTATTGAAAACACTAGCAAGCATAGGAATAGAAGGGCCTTTCCTAAAAAATAATAAACAGGATATATCTAAAACCATCAGCCAACATCATCTGCAATGGGGATAAACTTGATGCATTCCCAATAAGATCAGGAGTGAAACAAGGATGCCCATTATCACCTCTATTATTTAACATTGTACTAGAAACACTAGCTTTAGTGATTAGAGAAGAAAAAAGAAATTGAATGTATTAAAATAGGCAATGAAAAGACCAAGCTATCACTCTTTGCAGATGATATGATAGTCTACTTAGAGTCCTAGAGAATCAACTAAAAAGCTAGTCAAAATAATTAACAATTTTAGCAAAGTTGCAGGATACAAAATAAACCCACATAACTCATCAGCATTTCTATATATTTCCAATGCATCTCAACAGAAATAAGTATAAAGAGAAATTTCATTTAAAATCACCCTAGACAATATAAAATACTTAGGAATCTATCTGTCAAGACAAACATAGGAACTAAATGAACACAACTACAAAACACTCTCCACACAAATAATACTAGATCTAAACAATTGGAAAAACATTGATTGCTTGTGGGTGGGATGAGCTAACATAATAAAAATGACAATCCTACCCAAATTAATTTACTTATTTAGTGCCATACCCATTGAACTACCAAAAAACTTTTTTTACTGAATTAGAAAAAACCATAACTAAGTTCATTTGGAAGAACAAAAGATCAAGGATATCCAGGGAAATAATGGAAAAAAAAATGCGAAGGAAGGAGGCCTTGCAGTCCCAGATCTCAAACTATACTATAAAGTAGTGGTCATAAAAACAATTTGGTACTGGCTAAGAGACAGAAAAGAGGATCAGTGGAAGAGACTAGGGGTAAGTGACCTCAGCAAGACAGTCTATGACAAGCCCAAAGATCCCAGCTGTTGTTACCAAAATCCACTATTTGATGAATGCTGCTGGGAAAATTGGAAGATAGTATGGGAGAGATTAGGTTTAGATCAACAACTTACACCCTACACTAAGATAAACTCAGAATGGGTCAATGACTTGATTTTAAAGAAGGAAAGTATAAGTAAATTAGGGGAACACAGAGTAGTATACATGTAAGATCTTTGGGAAAGGAAATATTTTAAAACCAAGCAAGATATAGAAAAAATCACAAAATGTAAAATCAATAATTTTCATTATGTCAAATTAAAAAGTTTTTTGTACAAACAATACATCCAAAATTAGAAGGGAAGAAACAAATTGGGAAACAATCTTCATTTAAAAAAAAAAACTCTGACAAAGGTCTAACTACTCAAATTTATAAAGAGTTAAATCAATTGTACAAAAAATCAAGCCATTGTCCAATTGATAAATGGGCAAGGGACATGAATAGTCAATTTTCAGTTAAAGAAATCAAAACTATTAATAAGCACATGAAAAAATGTTCTAAATCTCTTATAATCAGAGAGATGCAAATCAAAACAACTCTGAGGTATCAACCTCACACATAGCAGTTTTGCTAACATGACAACAAATGAAAATAATGAATGCTGGAGGCAATGTGGCAAAATTGGGACATTAATGCATTACTGGTGGAGTTGTGAATTTATCCAACCATTCTGGAGGGCAATTTGGAACTATGCCCAAAGGGCGATAAAAGACTATCTGCCCTTCGATCCAGCCATAGCACTGCTGTGTTTGTACCCCAAAGAGATAATAAGGAAAAAGACTTTGATAAGAATATTCATAGCTGCACTCTTTGTGGTCCAAAAAATTGGAAAATGAGGTGATGCCCTTCTATAGGGGAATGACTGAACAAATTGTGGTATCTGTTGGTGATAGAACACTAATATGCTCAAAGGAATAATAAATTGGAGGAACTCCATGGGAACTGGAATGACCTCCAGGAATTGATGCAGAATGAGAGGAGCAGAACCAGGAGAACATTGTACACAGAAACTGATACACTGTGGTACAATCGAATATAATGGACTTCTCCATTAGTGGCACTGCAGTGATCTAGAACAACCTGGAGGGTTATGAGAAAGAAGACTATCCACATTTTGAGGGAAAACTGTGGGAGTAGAAACACAGAAGAAAGAAGAAAAGTAATTGCTTGATTACATGGATTGAGGGGCTATGATTGGGGATATAGATACTAAAGGAACGTCCTAGGGCAAACATCAACAACATTGAAATATGGTTTGGTAAGGGGCACATGTAATATCCAGTGGAATTGTGTGTCAGCTATGGGAAGGGTGAGGGGATGGAAGGGAGAGAAAGAATATGATTCTTGTAACCAAGGAATAATGTTCTAAATTGACTAAATAAATAACTCACAATGGGAAAAAAAAAAGAGTTCTCTTATATTGATTGTGCTGCTTTATTTCTCAAAATCAATATTATCTCCAACTTGCCACAGTTGGTCAAAACTTTGACATTTTCTCTCTATAACCTAGTCAGATACATTCTCACCAATGAGAAGCCATCAGGCCCTCTCACCGGATTTGAGATTAACAGCTCCTGGACCATTTCTTTCAATTAAAGCCCTATCCATGAAATACGTCACTTCTAATTATAAGGCCATCTCTTTTATAGACACACCAACCCACTGTGTTGCTACCTTGTTTCTCCACCCCACTCCCAGACCCCAATTTTAGAATCATAAGTTATGTTCAAGCTAATTCTGCCACTGCTCTCCCTTAAAACTTTCAGATCTAAAATGCCCCTCTATGACCCCTTTTAAAGTTTTTTCCCCCATTAGAATATAAGCTTCCTGAGAGCAGAAATTCTTCTTGATTTCATAATTGTATTCCCTATATTTAGCACAGTTTATGGCATAAAATAAGAGAGAAAAATAAACATGCTCTTTAAAATTATTATGATTCCACTTTAGAATAGGATATGGTTAAGAAAGATACATACATATCCCTTATCATGTGATCTACCTATGCAATCATGTGTGTACCTCATTATATGCCAAGAACTATGCAGTCTTTATAGGCATATCAGGCTTCTTCATTCATTTATTCATTCCAGTCTTGCTGCCTCCCAAAGAGTTGGCCTTTTCATCCTTAGAACCATATTTCGTGGAAATATAGGTATATATTTATATATAAATATATTCAATTCAAAATGAAAATAAGTAAAGTATTTAATTATGGTACAAAAAGAGAAAGTGATAGTTTAATTGTCATTCAAAATTGAAATCAATTATTTTAGAGAGTCATATTGCTTTGGGCATTTTAACTTTATACATGAGGTAGCAACACAAAATATGTTTTTTAAAAACACAAAATTTTGACTCAAAGAAAATATTTTGAATGTCTCTTTCTTTTTGAGGTAAAGACAATGGTTTGACTAAACTATTTACTTTTTCCTACCATTCATTTTACTTATCTTTGCACTCTTTTCTAAGTAAATATTCTTCTGGAATGGGGTAATCATAAAGCTGAGCATGTATATAATAGAAAAATAGTACATCTTTTCTGCAGTTGTTTTACAAGCACCACTAAATAAGTACCATATCTAGATGGAAGAGTTGCCATGCTGTTAGAATATATTCAGTCATGTGAAAGTTAATATCACAATTGAACTTGGGTCAATTTCACTTTTTTAAGGAACAATAGTTCATTTTTAGAAGAGAAAGTACTTTCAAAAGCTTGCAACTTTAAATATCAGAATCTTTGAATTACTTTTTTATTTGTCACCAGCTGAATTTATGTCAAAGAATAAAAATTACAGATATGTATTTTTTAATGTAGGGGAACATTTTCTAAAAAGTCATAACAAAAGCCAAACAGAGTTCAAAGAGGCTAACTGATATTCTCAATGTGACTATGTAACTTGAGTAGTAAATAGCTCAGTCAGAATTTGATTTCGCATCCTATGCCTCTAAATTCAATGTTTTTTCATTCATACCATAAAAACCAGAGGATAAAAATCAGGAGACTTTTGAAAAAAATGGATTGAGATACTTGCTTAGGAAATGCAGATGCAATGAAGTGACTGAATTTAGTTATTACTTATAATGTTCAAGTAATACACTCGGGGTATCATGAAAAGCCCTTCACAGCTGGTTGTGGGTATTGTGGCTCATATTTCACAAGAAGGAGGTTCTGGTATGCTGGCCATCCAATAGTAGAGAAGCAATTTCTAGATTGGTAAATGATAGGAGTAGCCGAAGTCAGCAGCTTCAGGGAGAGTCACAAGACAAACAAAAGATAGCAAGGCAAAAGAAATGCTATAAGGGCATGATCGCAGGATGTCTTTCTGAGGTAACTGTAAAAAAAAAAGAAGAATATTACCTGGTAAAAGATGCCCCATGTATAGGCTCTATTTTCTATTATACTAGCCCAAATTGACTTATCTAAAATTTATAACAGTGTAATGTACACAGTAGGTGCTTTAAAATGCTTAGTGAAATTAATATTCACAGAAGTAGAGAGGACAAACAGGAAAGACATGGAACATGGGCCAGTGCACTCAAAGGGTAAAAGAGGCCAGGAAAGGAAAAGGGGTTGCAGAGCATTTGTCTGAAATGTGCAAATGAAACCATAGAAAGGTGAGAGAAGAAGTAAACTTTGCTTTTGCCACAATGTTGCCAAGGCCTGACCTGGGAAGAACCTCTTTATTGACATGTGGAGGCAAGTCTAACATTTGCCTTGAAAATTAACTTCTTTATCATCAGCAGATACAAACTGATCTTTAGGAGATAAATTGAAGTGGACAAATGGAGAGTTACTGGAAGGGTTTTTCTATTACAGCATAGAGAATTTCAGGCCTCTTTTGAAGCTAAAACATTTCCTTTTTCATTACTTCAGATTTATCTTCTATGTATTTGGTTGTGCACAGTCAGTTCTTTGAATGTTGTGTTCCCCACAAGACTGCGAACTCACTGAAAGCAGGCACTGTCTTAGTTTCTGCTTGTTATCTCCCGTGCTTAGGACAGTGGCTGACACACAGTAGGTACTTAGTAAATGTTCATTGGCTTATATTGATTGATAAAAGGAGGAAAATAAACAGAATGAAGTAATTGGTGTGGCAAGAAAGAGGATAAGAATCCCCTGGGCTTAAAGTTTGGCTAAGCAGGTAACTCTATCCTTATTAAAAGTTGGGGTTAGAGCATTAGATGAGAAATTTAATAGTTACAAAGTAGCAGAGTTGTTGTTTTTGATTCACAAACAGAATCCAGCAACAGGCAAAGGACAGGGAGTGCATTAATAGGTCCTATCAGCAGTGGGAAAGGAAGTATAAAGAATCTTTTGCAAACCCTAGTTAAAATGGTTATCATTAGGGTAGCTCAGTGGATTGAGAGCCAGGTCTAGAGATGGGAGGTCCTGGGTTCAAATTTGTTCTCAAATATTTCCTATTTTTGTAACCCTGGGCAAATCACCCATTGCCTAGCCCTTACTGTTCTGCTTTGGGGCCTATACTTAATATTGATTCTAAGGTAGAAATTAAGAGTTTTTAAAAAGCTATGTCTGGAATAACTGCCGTGCCTAAACTATACTAATTGGCATTATTCATACCTGGTAGTAGTTGCTGCAATTGGGGCAAAAAAAAAAAAGACAAAAATTAATCAGCATCTGGGAGAAATGTTTTAAAAATAACATCTGTTGGTGAGAGTGACAGCAAAGTCACAGTGCATCTTATAAATACAGGAAGGTGGGAGAGAGGAAGGCAGGCAGGAAGGCAGGAAGGCAGGAAGGCAGGAAGGCAGGAAGGCAGCAAGGAAGGAAGGAAGGAAGGAAGGAAGGAAGGAAGGAAGGAAGGAAGGAAGGAAGGAAGGAAGGAAGAAAGGAAGGAAAGAAGGAAGGAAGGAAGGAAGGAAGGAAGGAAGGAAGGAAGGAAGGAAGGAAGGAAGGAAGGAAGGAAGGAAGGAAGGAAGGAAGGAAGGAAGGAAGGAAGGAAGGAAGGAAGGAAGGAAGGAAGGAAAGGAAAGAAGGAAGAAGAGAAAAAGAGAAAAAATATTTCTCTTATGAATTTTAATCACTCTGTATATAGGAAGAATATATACATAATTGTGCTGTAATTACATACATATGTGTGTACATATTTAATCATATATCACATTTATTTAAACATATGTATAAAACAAATATTTTACCTTATATGTAAACAAAAATATGAACTAAAAAATATAGTGACAAGCATATAATCATACATATAGACAAAAGCACACTCATAAACAACAAAGGTACTCAAACATATATTTATATATGCACATATATAATACATGCACATACATATGTACACATACACACTAGACATGAGTTGAGGAGCACAGCTGCTGAAGCTCTCTGTAATGGCCTAGAAAGCAAAGCACATGTTTTAATCTGATGTCTAGGCTGCATTTTAAGAAATTGGATTGAAAAGGATTAGATTAGATTAGACCTTCTGGATTTAGAAATGTTAAAGCTCCATTTATGCTTTAACATAATCTCCTTCCACTCTCTGGAGCCATCAAACTGAACACCAGTCCAGGACAGCCTTTTTATATATTATATAAATTTGTTATTAAATTTGTGCTTTTTTTTTCCTTTTTAACGTTCTGATTTCATATTTTTAAGAGAAAGAAATCCTCTGAGAGTCAGCTGAAAGTTCTTGCAACCTGGTTAAGGAAAGGGCAGGCCACTTATGCCTCTAGATTTCACAACGATTTTTAAGTATTTACATAGTCACAAATGTAAATATTAATAAGTAGTTTTTATAGCCAAATAACAGAGTAGTTTGAGAACTTTGAATTTTCTTAAGTCTTATTTTCCAGTACAACAATTTATTACACAGTATTATTATTTTTAAAACCTCAGCTAAAGAGCCTTTGAACAATATATCCAAATCTCACATACCTATTACCTCCAAGCTCAGTAAATTAAAAAAAAGACAAATTATTGTATACTATTCTCTGGCTACTGAGGTTCAGAATACAAATAGGTCTGTATTGCACTTGGGGTTGTCATGAATCATAAAAATGAAGAAAAAGCACAATGAAGTTTGAGATTCGATGGCGTATTTTGAGAAGGAAAATTTGAGAATTTGCTTTTTTGTGATAAATGTAGCATTTCCCTTCATCAGATTGTTCTTAATCTAAGATTTGATTATCACCTCTCTCACACATATGTCTGAATACAAACAAGAGCAGAGATTTGCTCACAAGATCTTAGTCTGTTATGTTACCTCTGTCTTTGGGCTGAGTATTGCCTAGACAAATTGCGATTATAAATGATCACTTTAATGCCTGTAGAGTCTTACATAGAAGACTTATGGTAACTTGCAGACAAATTAAAATGATTGTCTATCTGAGCATAATAAACACTCCCATCTAGCAAAAGAGCCCTGGGGACATTAGCAGGTGAATTAAAAAAACTCAACTAAAATATAGGCAAGGCCACCAGACTAGGAAAACTTATGCCAGTCTATTTATCATAATCAGCACCTACTTAGTGAATATATACGGGGAACAGGACACCATGGGAGGCGGTATATATTAGACTAGATTTTAGTCAGGGTTGATCATGTGATAATATTGTTAGAACTGAGACTGAAAGATTAATTTACATTATTCTTTTTTAGAGCCTCAACAACCTGTCCTTTGTCTTAAACCACTGGGGACTTCTATAAAACCTTTTTTTTCATTTGGGGGGAATGGGGAGATGGTATTCTATTTTCAAATATCATACATGAGAATACCTGGTAACTCCCTTCCTCAAGCCCAGATCCTGGCTTCTTTATGTATCTAAACGTCAGAACTGGTTCATCTAGTCCAACTCCTTCATTCAATACGTACCCAGGTCTCTTGACCACTAGGTCTGTTGTCTTGACCTTTTCTTGCTCTCACATTATAAAGGAACAATTGGTCTCTGAGGTTCCGACACAACCTTGCTATTTTTACGATGTCATAAGACCCAAACTTGGCCTGAGAAAAAGGCCAACTGTGTGAAAGCTGCACCAATTACATTCTGAATTTTAATTTTAAAAAATCATGTTGTGTATATTGTACTTTATGGTTACAGTGTGATATTTATTTGTATATTATGTTATATTATGTTATGTTATGTTATGTTATATTATATTATGTTGTGTTGTGTTGTGTTATGTTATGTTATGTTATGTTATGTTATGTTATGTTATGTTATGTTATGTTATGTTATATTATATTATGTTGTGTTGTGTTGTGTTATGTTATGTTATGTTATGTTATATAATGTTGTGTTGTGTTGTGTTGTGTTATGTTATATTATGTTATGTTATGTTATGTTATATAATGTTGTGTTGTGTTGTGTTGTGTTATGTTATATTATGTTATGTTATGTTATGTTATGTTATGTTATGTTATGTTATGTTATGTTATGTTATAATGTCATGTGTATTTTCCTACTTGATACTCATAGACGCTGAAGTATATTGGGTATCCTAGAGAGAAGAAAAGGGTCTGGAAAGTTAAGAAACTTACCCAGGTTCATGTACCTTAGGGAGCTGGGTTGGACAGTAAAGTAAGTTGAGATGGAAAGACAGAATAGAGACAAGTATTTATTAAGTACCTACTATATGTCAGACACTGTGCTGAGTGCTTTAAAAAAGTATCTCATTTGATCTTAATAATAACTCACAGAGAGGAATGCTATTATTATCATAATTTTACAGTTGAATAAACTGAGGTAGATGGAGATTAAATGACTTGGTCAGGGTCACACATCTAGTAAGTGAATTCAGGTCTTCCTATTTTCACTGGACTTAAATCCCTTTAAAACATTTATTATCCATGGAAGAGAGTAGAGTGAGTCCAAGTTTAATACATTTTCTATTATAAGATACTGTCTGTTCTGCTAACACTATCGTTGCAGGAAAGCTACATTTGATTTTTTTATAATTTTGGTCTCCAGAAAAAAAATGACAAGTGAATTTAAAATTCTTAAGGTCAGGGGGCAGCTAGGTGGCTTAGTGGATTGACAGGGGAGATCTAGGTTCAAATCTGACCACAGACACTGCCTTGCTGTGTGACCCTGGGCAAGTCACTTAACCCCCATGGTTTGGCCTTAGTACTCTTCTGCCTTGGAGCCAATACAGAGTATTGATTCTAAGACAGAAGGGGTTATTTAAAGA
This sequence comes from Monodelphis domestica, assembly GCF_027887165.1. NCBI lineage: Eukaryota > Metazoa > Chordata > Mammalia > Didelphimorphia > Didelphidae > Monodelphis > Monodelphis domestica. The sequence continues at coordinate 516,697,499 of NC_077229.1, read as the reverse complement.
AGGGTTGTTTAAAGAACTCAAGTTCAAATCTCATTGAAAGTGGGTATTCATTCTGGGTATACAGACTACAGAGCCTATGCACAAAGGCAGGGGAGGTTTAGAATGCATTCAATAAGGTGTTAAATTGAGCCAGGTCAGTCAGATGATTCAGTCTGGTGGCCTCCTTAAACAAATCTAGATTCATTTGTTGGCATTTGTTGAATAAGATCTACTCTCTGGCAAATGCATACTCAGCCACCCTAATCACCAGTTTCTAAACCAGAATATCCATTCATTTTTGTAAGTCACTTAAAAGCCCTGATCCTACATTAACCCTTTCTTTTCCCATTATTCCACTTCTGGATCTAGTCTGTTCATAGACTATTATAGATTAGATCAAGAATGGTTGAAAAATCCTTTTTAGAGATAGCAGGATTGGCTGGCTGATCATGAGATTTGCCATTTCATGAACAGGTCTACAGGCTTCATACTACTACTACTACTTCAGCCCGTGTGTCTGTGCTAGTCTCATCTCCACAAAAATAAGAAACGCATTCATCGCTAAGCAGAGAATTGTGAAGAGAAAGAATAAAAACTATCTATTACCTCCTTCCAAAATCGTTGGGGAAAAGTTGATTTTCAAATATGTGGCTCTGTGATTAGACTCTGTTCTTCCCCTATGTTGGTGGAATACATAACTGTGGGCACAGCATCTCGACTTAGAAAGCCACAGATTGTCACCCTCTCTATTTCACGGTATTTTTATTTATTTTGTTAAGGACTTTTCAATTCTATTTTAATCTGGCTCTCCTTTCAGGAGGACACCTCAGTCCTAGAGCACCGACTTCTTCCCCGAGACATAATATCAACCCAACAAGTAAGCATGGCTTCTTCCTCTGGCAGGCAAACACTGGAACACACATCCAAACACACACATGCACACACAATTTGTAACACATAGTTCTCATTCTAAAGAATTTTGCAATCTCCGATGGCCAGATAGAGCATAAATACTCAGAAAGTTAAATTTCATTCAGTTCAACCAACAGGAAGAGTCAACTATGTACAAGACGCTAATTGAGAATCTGGAGATGAAAAGACAAAAATGAAACAATGTTATTATTGTTATTAATTTATTATTATAAGTTGAAATGATAATTTTACTATTTATGGCATTAACAAGAGCAGCTAACATTTATATTGTCATCATTATGTGCCAGGCATTATGCTAAGAAGCACTTTTTATCCATCTCATTTGATCCTCCCAACAGACCTGAAATGTAAGTGTGATTATCATCCCCATTTATAGAGAAAACTAAGGGAAATAGAGTTTAAGTGACTTGCCCAGGGTCACCCAGCTACTAAGTGTCAGAGGTAAAATTTGAACTCGGGTCTTCCTGATGACAGGCCTAGAACTCTATCCAAACTATACCACTAGATTGTGTTAAAATAATGTAAGAAATGTTACAATGCAGTGCTCATTTAATTCCTGGTTTTGTGGGCAGAACAAAAACCGGCAACTCATCTTGCTATAACACAAGATACAATAGTGGGCAGTTGTCAATCATATTCAGGCAGGAACTGAGAGGTATTTAAAAAAGGCTCTTATGGGCAATATCTCATTAGCCATTGAAACACTCAACTTTCTCAATGTGTTTTCATAAAAGGATAACTATCAAGGATAATATATTTAGAAAGCTCCAACCTTTGAAAGAAATTACAAAAGTGGATGAAAATGTTGTATTGCAAAGAAGAAAAGGAAAAGCACTAAAACTTGAAACCTAGAGTGAGGAAAGAAAATGTTTCAAGTTGTAAATGAATTAAGAAAAGGCTTTCGGATGAAAATAAAGTATTAATGAGATACACTTTAAAAGATAGAAAAACTCACAACAAAAATGGGAAGAGGAGAATACCAGAGCAATGGGAAATGAAAAACTCCTCCAACACATTATGTTAAAAGGTACTTATTTCATTTGTAACTTGTATTTATATTTTTATGTGGAAAAAAGACCAGCAAGCAATACATTATGTTAAAAGGTACTTATTTCTTTGTAATTTCTATTTAAAGAAGTAATAGCCTTACTTAAATTACATATAGGTTGAATATGAATCTATATTATTATGTTGTACTTTTTCCAAGCTCACAGTGATATACACTATTAAAAAAAAAGGGAAAAAACTTTTTTAAAAGCCATAATTATTGGTATATTTTTGTTTGTTCCTAAAATGGTGAGGTTCAGGGCAATTTTTTTTTATGCCAAGTGCTTGGGAATATCTGCGTACAAATGTTCAAGTTGGTCCCTGGATTTCAAAGTAATTATTTACTACAGAATCTCACTCTAAATTCTTCTTCCCATTTGGCCATAATGAGATATACCACAGTCTTAAATCTTTTCGATATCGTCCAAAAGGAGAATTTTAACTTTCACAAGGATAAAACATGTAGCTCTATCAGTTCAGAGAGGAGTCAGAGCATTGGGGAGTTGGTGACAGAGAGACAGGCCCGCTTATCTACCAAGAGAGCTTTATTCTAAAGATAAGAAGACCATCATGACAAGTTTACATGCCCTTAGTTGATAGATGGGCTGTCAGGAGCTATTGGAGTTAATTAGAGAAAATTCCCATAATTGGACAGAAACAACATTTATGTATCCAATGGTAGAAGCATTTAAACATTCATGAATATAATTTTATAAACTGCCATATATTTGGCCCAATTTTTAACTTGTTTCTCAAACAAATGGGAGGAAGCAATGCGTTTACTATATTGGCACAAAGTGTGTGATTTCCCCCCAATTTTGTAATCTTTTGGTAAATACTACTTTAGTTTTCCTTTGACAAAAATGTCTGAAGTCTCTTGTAAAAATGATCTCTTTCTCCTAAGGTGTGATTTTTAGTTACAAGGAGCCTCAGTTACATTGGTAACGTGTTAGAAAATGTGGTCTCTTCAATTTCTGAAGAAGAGACTTTCTAGCCAGGGAAGCTGTGAGCCAAGGAACATCATATGTGAAATATGGCTACTGGTGGGTCATCTGGGAGCTCTGTATTGTAACATTATTCTTAATTAGATTATTAATTCAATTGTTTCCATGCTGCTAAGACTGAAAATGCTGTCAGCATTCATTTTTAGGAGCCCAGGGGAAATCCCCACTTGTCCCACCCTCCTTATGGATATATTACTCACATAATCCAAATAATTCAATTGTGGTGCTCCTGAAAGTATTAGGCTGTTACTTTGGTCTGGTAAAAGTGAGGTTACAACATTTGAAGGTTTTCGCTGGGTTTTACGGCATGTCAGATCATTATGGAAATGTTCTCATTATAAAGTATATCTTTCATGATATATATATGTATATATATATATATATATAGTTTCTTTTGTAGCATCTTTGAGTACTAGTCATTTTTTAAAATTTTAATGCAATGTTGTCACTATCAATATCTTCTGGAGTAATGAATTTGTGTATATTAATTTTTAAATCATTCTAGAAGAATCATGCTTTTATTCTACACACTGGCTTAAAAGTTATTCATTTTTAGGGCACTAAAGTTGATATTTGGTGCCTTGAAACACAACTGCCACCAGCTTCGTTGCAAGAGAAATTGTTATTCTCCTTTCTGCCTCCTAAGTTGAGGTTATAATATCGGAATTGTTTAATGACTAGGAGTTGCCACAGAGGAGTACACGATGAGCTAAGAAAACACATTTGAAAGTATCTTATATTTTGCCCCATGACTCCCTCCTTGACATTAATTCCTCTCTATAAGGCATTAATGTACTAAAGAATCAATATGCTTTCAGACAGCTACTACATCGGCGAGTTTCTTAGCTGGTCCGTATTTTCATTATTAACAACTTATGTCAGCTCTTTTCCCTGTTCGTTTGGTGGTATTTGAATTTATTCTTTCTTCTTAGTCTTGACTGTTAAGCAGTGCTATAGTCTCTGGCAACTTGATTTAGCAAGGAAGATAATTAGGAAATGATGTGTGCACTCAGACTTCCCAGGTCCTGGGTGACAAAGGGAGACAGTAAGAGGTAATTGGATAAGGTGTGTGCATACTGAAGGTACTTTCTCAGATTCTGTGGCTTATTGGGATCGTCCACCTGATTCATACCTGAAATTTGCTCACCGTTAACCACGGGCATGCTCAAAACACTGTGACACAGGAAATGTGCAAGGGTAGAAGGAAGGGGAAAAAATGAGATCAAATTTTTTAGCCACAGCTAATGTGAGAATTTGTTTCTCGTGAATAAGCCCATTTATTAAAATAGTTTACAAACCGTATTTGTTATAGTTTTGTTGTTATATATTAAATATGCATATATATTCATAATTACTCAAAGAAATTATTTTTTCTAAATAGTACCAGAATTCATGCACCTAATAAAGGAACCTGGACCAAATTATCTTCTTACTTTTCTCTGAAAAATTAGAAATTATTTTGACAGGGAATAAGGCAATGTATATAATTATGCATTAGAACATATAAATGGTTCTGACTTTAGAAATTTTGATTTATAGGCTTGTCATTTATTACAAAATTGTCCTTTAACTAGATCAAGTATCCCACAGAGCTCTCGTGGGTTTTAAGTTCCCATTTAAACTTATATCATAGAAAAGAGACAGAAATGAAGATTTCATGGTGGTTAACTCCTTTGTATTTCTTATTTGCACAAATTTATAGCAACATGAAACTGGTTTAAGCTTCTTTGATTGAATGGAAGTCTAAGATCAAAGCAGTCCAGGTTCATTCCACTGGGGCCAATAGATACTATGACTTTAGGAATGTTCTAGATTAGGTTGGATATAGATCTACCCAATCACCTTATCTTCCTCATCAAATATCTACATCCCTTTAATATCTTTGGGCACATTACTATGACTTTATCTCCCCCCCCCCTGTCTGCCTCATCTACCTCTTTCTCTCTCTCTCTCTGTCTCTCTCTCTGTCTCTCTCTCTCTCTCTCTCTCTCTCTCTCTCTCTCTCTCTCTCTCTCTCTCTCTCTCTCCCTTCCTCTCTCTCTCTCTTTCACACACACACACACACACACACACACATAGAGTATATATAAATATATATAAATAAATATAAAATGAAAGAACTATTATGAAGGTTGCCTGAATAGAGGCAGAGAACTCAAATCCTATGCACTTTATCCAACAAAATCATAAAAACAAGATCTAAATATGATCAACAGCAGGCAGGTGGTACAGTGGGAAAAGTTCTGGGCCTGGAATCAGAATAAGTCATCTTATTTAATTCAATACTATACTTAGAAACTTCATAGCTGTGTGATCCTGGGCAAGTAACATAACCCTATTTGCTTCAGTTTCCTCATCTGTAGAAATATCTGGAAAGGAAATGTCAAATCACGCCTAAATCTTTGACAAGAAAAACTCAAGATGGGGTCATAAAGAGTTAGACGTGACTGGAAACAATTGAACAATAACAGCAACAACACAACAAATAACCATAATCAAGAAATATAATGGCCAGACATAATTGTGCATGCCTGTAATCCCAGATACCAGTAAAACTGAGGATGGTACATGTAGGGTAGTTTTGAGATCTATTGTGTTATGCAGATCAGGCAGCTGCACTAAATTTGGCAACAATATGGTGAATACTCTGGACCAAGAAGACCAACAAGCAACTAAATACAGATAGATCGGTCCAAATCAGAAATAAAATATGCAAAATCTCCTTTGCTAATAAATCATAGACATGGGCCAACACAAGAACCCAGGTAACCAAGCAAGGTGGACCACCCTACCCAAAAGAAAAAAAGGAGAAGGAGCCTGGCCCTGGAACAAAGCTCTAATTTAGGAAATAAGACTAAGACCACTAGAAATAATTATTATAGATTCAGAGGTAACCAAAAAGGCAACTGAAAAGAATTGTAACTCTCTAAGTTCAAGCAGAGACTCAGTTCCTAGACTTAAGTATTTAGAAGCCATACAGTTCAGCCTTCTAGTGTCTTACAGAAGAAACAGGCTCAGGAAAATTAAGTGTTTTGACAAATTCACATAGGTAGTAATCATAAAAAGTAGAATTTTTAAGCTAGAATGTCTATAAGTGTGCTTTTCATTGCACCACAAAGCATTTCAACATTACTGTGCTTCTTGGGTGTCCTTTCAAGACCTTCAATACTTTATGGTTCTTATCTATATCTTCCCATAAATCTTCTACAAATAGACTTTTGATTGTCACTCTTGGTTGGCTTAAATGCCAACAGAAAGTCAAACTATCTATCCATCACTCATCATTATCAAATCATGCTACACCTCCTTTTCTAATCAGACCTCTCTCTGATGACATTCTTTCTATGACTTCTCATGTGCAATTCTTCAGTAATAATACTTTGCAACCTATAAACACCTACTCTACACCTTCCCATTGACCATTTGGAGATGTGTTTTGTTGTTCTCTTTGCTCTTCATACCTATCCATCTCAACCCTATCCATTCCACCCTAAATAAGGTCCTACTCTGCATCCACCCACCTTTTCCATTGTTCCCTCTGGAATTCTTACTACACAATAAAAACTTTCCTTTCATCTTAAAACATTTTCTGTCTTCTGGTCCCACTGAACCATGACTCCTTTTTTGAGAGGTGCAGATTCAGAGTCCACAAGGTGAAGCACTCTGCAAAACTGAATTGTAATTGGAAAATGTTTATCAAAATCAATAAAAATATGATAAACATATATAATGTTAATGCATGTTTTCCTAAGTCAATTTGCAGCCAACTAACATCCATTTGTGTTTGAGTTTGACATTACTGCTTGGACCAAAAATGTTTTCCAATATGACCTTTTCAATACTGGCTACACATTCTCTAATATTAATAATTCACTGGTCAAAATCAGAATATACTTTGCTCTCTATAATTCCTTCTATGTTTTCCTTTTACCACCTTCACTAAGTACTTCTTCTCCTTTGATGTTAATGCCATCACAATGAATTACCAAAATCACATACATTGATTTTTAGACCCTTAGAATATTCTCCTTTGCTCAATGATTTCAGTATCTGTTGCATAGTCTTTCTTTTCTCCCCATCTCCTGCCCTCCTGCTGGAGGGCTTTAACATACACTTTGGTACCCTCTCAATCTACTTAATTCCATTTATCTACTTCTCTGTTTTAGAGATAGATAGCCACACCTTTGGCCTTGCCATCATCCATAAGAGCTCTGCTTTGTTCAAGAAGTCTGAATTTTTATCTGATAATAATCTATTATTTTATCTGTCCTTTTGCTTTAAAATCCCTAACTTTGTTCTTTATCCTCTATATGATTTTTATTCGTTAAACCCCTCACTTTTTTCCATGCCATAACTCCTATATTACCTATGTTCTCCTCCCATCCTATCTATAACATTTAAGTTAACTTAATATTCTGTTACATCCTTTATCACTTACTTCCTTGCCCATCTTGCCAAACTCCAAATGACGCCTAACCCCATTGTCACTTCCTTTTCCTAGTCACATTCCCCTGATCCAAACTGAAGAACATAATTAAACCAGTAAACCTCACCTTACATAACTGACCTCTTCTACTATTATCTCTCTTCATTACAGTTTCAGATAATGAAGTGGTCCTTCTTCTTGACCGTGACAAAGTGTGCCCCTTAAGCCCACTCCATCTTAACTTCCCTAGGAAATTAATGCCACTCTCATTTCTAGCTCTTTGAATACTGCATCATGCAATTTCAAAGCTAAAAGTTGCCTTCATTGTCATCTAGGCTAAGTTCTTGTTCTGCAGATAAGGAAACTGAGGCCAGACAAGTGATGGAATTTTCATCATATGCATAGCTGGTAGTAGTCAGTCAGCAATTATCCCAGGAGACCTACTTACCTTGCTATCTCCCTTCCCTCCCTCAGTGTTAAGACAAATCATCCAAGTGATGGAAAGTGGAAAGAACTCTAGGCTAAGAACTAGGACTTGCAGCTCTACCATGGACTCATTTTGCTTCTTGCCTTTTCCCACGTTGGAGGAATATTTGGATGACACAAGAGATTACATGTGCTCTCCCAGCCATCAGGATGCTCCCCATTTAAGTAGTAGAAGATAAGAATTTTAGGGCTTATACATTTGCATAGAGCGGTGCCTAGAGGAGAGTACACAAAGGGGCCTTCTTGGTTCTGTACTTTTCTCTAAGTACACAAAGGAGAAGTGGGCTCCTTATCCTAATGCTGCTTCTTCCTCTTTAGGATAAAGGCACTCAGTACTATTAGTCAGTCCACAAGTATTTATTAAATGTCGAATATCTGTTAGGCACTGTTCTAGAAGCTAGGGCTACAATCTAAGAATCAACAATTCCCTCTTCTCAAGGAGCTCATTGATGGCCATTGTTTGTTTTTACATATACTTGTGATCACTTTGGCTGTGTGATTGTTTGATTCCAAGCATTAAAAAATTCATGCAAAAAATAAGAGATATTAGTGGACATGGATTAAGCAGGAATAATTCTTCTAGGGGCTTTTTTTCCAGGAATGACATATAACCCTGGATTTAGCTCCTTGGGCATTCTGCTTTCTACATCAGGTTCTGCAAAGTCTAGAGCCCTTCCCATGACTTTGAATTTTCAGAATCTGATCAATTAACAATTACTTGGGACGTCAGTGATATATGTGATTGTAGATGAGTATAATCATATTTTCTATTGCAAATACAGGCATGCATATATATATAAGTATATGTGTATATATATATCTATATCTATACATGCATGTGGGGAGGGTGAGGGAGGGAGAGAGAAAGAAAGAGAGAGAGAGAAAGAGAGAGAGAGAGAGAGAGAGAGAGAGAGAGAGAGAGAGAGAAGAGAGAGAGAGAGAGAGAGAGAGAGAGAGAGAGAGAGAGAGAGAGAGAGAGAGAAAGAGAGAGAGAGAGAAGAGCTGGAGCCATACTAGAGTTGTTGACTTTTTACTAATACAAAGAATATTGAAAGATAAAATGTCATTTCTCATAATGACACATGGTCTGAACACGTTGTTATATTGTTCTTCAACTGTAGAGTCCCTTTTGCCTCACCCTGTATTTTTCAAAAGAAATATTACATGTTACTTCAGATTCTAACCATTTCTTCCAGGAGAGCTGCCTTGATTTGAAACTCAGCCGCTGTTCCAAATGTATACAAAGGAATTGTTTCCTTGGCAACAGTCACCATGTTCATAGACAGTTCCTCCCTGCCCATTCAGTTCCTTTCCAACCCAACAGTTTGCATAAAGGCTTGTATACAGAATTAAGGCTGAAAACTCAAATTCAACACCCGAGTGACAAGCGCAAAATGAAGGTGTAATCAGAACTAAATCAGTGTTTATACTAATGCTCTGGCTAGGGCAGCTGAATAGAAAATAAGGCAAAGTTGAGAAAGCATGTAAGTGTCACGATAGGAGATTGAAAGATATGGGAACATTAAGACGTACAGTCCTATGAGTCATTGACTCCCCCTCCCATTGTCAAAAAGAAGGGGAAATTCTATATTTGTGCTGAGTCTGCCCATAGGAACCTGGTTAGTTTTGAGTGGAAAGAGGGGGCACGGGGGCAGGAGGCCCTTATTCCAAAGAGAGAAATGTATAGGAGAGGATATTATGAAGTGGTCAATGAGAGCTGGTCAATCAAGGTATATAAGAGTAATCGATTATTAGAAGTGTAACAGATGCAGCCTGATAATGGGTAAAGAATAATGAGTTTGAAATTAGAGGACCAGGATTCGAATCATGACAAGTAAATGAGATATTTACTACTTGTCAGACCTTGAGAAAAAAAGTTCATCTTTCTGCACTTCAGTTTCCTCATTTATAAAAGAATGACTTTCAGCCAGATGACCTCTAAGGGCTAAATATATGATCTTATGATTATATCATTATTTATATACACATCATATTATATACACATACATACCATATACATACAACATATCTCATATAAACATCAAAATAAATGGTCTTGTGATCATACACATGTATATATGTGTGTGTGAATAGATATACCATAAACCATGTATACACAGATACATAGATGTAGATATAAATACTCTCAAAGATATACCATATTCACCATTTATACCAAACACACTTCATATAAACTTCTATAATCATATCTCACATATACCATATATATCTATATACACAGATATTGTATATGTCATATAAGCTTCTAAATAGATGATTCTATGATCATATATCTACATATATCCCATATATTATATATACATATAATATTCACATTAACTTCTAAATATATAATTCGATGATCAATCACTTAACTCTTTAAAAGAAAAAAAGAACATTTATTAAACACTTGACACATGCTGACTTCTGGACTAAGATCTGGAGATACAATTAGGAAGACTGTCTGCTCTCAAGGAGCTCCTACTATAATTGGGGAAGACAATACATTTAAAGCAGTTCAGCTTCAGGGTGCATGAAAAGCCTTGATGGGGCTAAGAGGAGTAGTCCAGCTGGCTAATGGAATGCCCCCGGGTTCTTTAAGGTGCATGGTCTAGTTAGGTAGAAATCCTCAGAGGTCTTGAGGGCTATTGCAGGGCAATTAAATGGAACTATGGATTTAATTTTCTTTATACTTTTTTTTTATGTACAAAATCTGTCATTTCATTGCTATAGGAAATCCCTGATGAGTTGTGTGGGGAACTAAGGAATCAAATAGCTCCTAGTGTGTGCATGGTGTCAGTAGTAAAACTTGAACTCAGTTCTCTACCCAAATTATGCTGCCCTCCCCCTTGACCCTCTGATTTATACATAATAAGTTCTTAATGAATATTACAGTGAATTATAAATCAGGTACTTAACCATTCTCACTGCTAAAATAATGCAAAATAAGTAATGTCAGTAGCCAAAACTTAATTTATAAGATGATAATATTGAGCTGGAAGACAACTAAAGATTATGAGATACTGCCTGCCTCAGGAATAATTGTTATGATCAAAACAGATAATGTACATAAAAGCATAAATATATGATAACTCATTTCCTGTCCCATTCCGTTAGGCAGATAAATGACTAAACTATCCAAGAATAGTCTATTTTCTCCATTAACTGGATTTCAAGTATTTTATCTCACAGTGTTTAAACAAATTAATATCCTCTTCATAACCAACCCAAATGTCAGTTTTAATCTAAGTCCATGTCCTCATATTGGGTCTTTTAGGCACAAAGAAAAACCAGACTGGCTTCTACCTCATACAGATCAATAATAAAGTCACCAACCATTAGCTGTGCATCTTTTAATGATAAAAGTCAGTTCTTTTTACACTTTTCTCGAAAGAACTATTTTCTCTCTTTTACACTATTCTATTTATTCTTCTCTGTATTCTCTCTGATTTCAACACATTTTTAAAGGGTCGCTACCCTTATCCAAAGGGCATACATATTTTCTTACATGAAGTTAAAATAATTTCTACTTAAGTTCCAGTATAAATGAAATAAAATGTATAAGATGGGATGAAATGAAATATGAATTTAGAATTTAAAACTATTTCCAAGTATTCTTCAATGTGTTTTTAATTTCCCTCTTCCTAATAGACTTACTATTTCAGCATTTTGCTTGTAATAAGGATCAGAAGATCCTCTAACAATGCAATGATTTGATAAAAGAATTGGTATAAATCAGTTCAAAAAACTTTTCACGAACACTGATGATGATCACAAGTGGTCATGCTAGGATGGTTAACATAGAACTCAACCTAGCCATATTTTTCCCTGTATAAGTAATTTCTATTTGTGATTTTCTCCCATTCTCGGATTACAGACTTCCTGAGGGTAAGCGTTAAGGAACATTATAGACAAAATGATAGGAAAAGTTTGAAGGAGAGATCATTTCCTACATGGAAAGAAAAAAGGACAAGAATCAAGGAAAACTTCAATAGGAAGGAGAGAGCTAAAGACTCATATTGAAGGGGCAGAGGTAAGGGTGAGAAGTTCCATTCTCCACCACTTTCTCCTGGTTTTTCTCCTACCTCTATGACCTATATGTGCATTTCACTTTCCTTTGCTAGATCTTCATACAGGTCATGTTGTTAACCCAAAATATCATCTAGGGCTCTGTCCTTGACCTTCTTTTCTCCTTTTATGTTATCCTTTTGTTATGTTCTCCTTTTATGTTATCATTTGGCAAGCTCATCAGAGTCTATGGATTTGGTTACCACTTCATGATTTTCAAATCTCCTTATTCAGCCTTAACCTCTGTGGTGATATACAAATTCACAGCTTCAGTTGAAAGTAGTTTCCATGTATGCACCAAAGATGTATGCACCAAATGGCATAGCATCCAAATTTCTAAAGGAGAAACTAGAGGAGCTCAAGAGGAGACCTGAACTTTCCTCTATCCGAACTAGATAAATCAAACGAAAAAATAAATAAGAAAGAGGTAAGAGAAGTGAATGAAATCTTGGAAAAACTAGAGTTAGTAGACATGTGGAGAAAAATAAATAGGGACAAAAAGGAATATACTTTTTTTCAGCAGCACATGGTACATTCACAAAAATTGAGCATGTATTAGGGCATAAAAACTTGCAAACAAGTGTAAAAGAGCAGAAATAATAAATGCAACTTTCTCAGATCACAATGCAATGAAAATAATAATTACTAAGGGAACATGAAGAGGTAAATCAAAAATTAATTGGAAATTAAACAATATGATTCTCCAAAACCAGTTAAAGAACAAATCATGGAAACAATTAATAACTTCATTGAAGAAAATGACGATGACGAGACATCCTTTCAAAACCTATGGGATGCAGCCAAAGCATTACTCAGGGGGAAATTTATATCCTTGAGTTGATATATTAACAAATTAAGAAAGGCAGAGGTCAATGAATTGGGCATGCAAATTAAAAAACTAGAAAGTGAACAAATTAAAAATATTAAGACTAAATTAGAGATCCTAAAACTCAAAGGAGAAATTAATAAAACTGAAAGTCAAAGAACTATTGATTTAATGAAGTCAAGAAGCTGGTACTTTGAAAAAACAAATAAAATACACAAAGTACTAGTCAATCTAATTTTTAAAAGGAAGGAAAAAAGCCAAATTGACAGTATCCAAGATGAAAAGGGAGACCTCACCTCTAATTGAGAGAAAATTAAGGCAATCATTAAAAACTACTATGCCCAATTATATGGCAAAAAATATGACAATCTAGGTGATATGGATGAATACTGACAAAAATATAAATTGCCTAGACTAAACTAGGAAGAAATAAATTACCTAAACAACCCCATAGTAGAAAAAAAAATTGAACAAGCCATCAAAGAACTCCCTAAGAAAAAAACCCCAGGTCCAGATGGATTCACAAATGAATTCTATCAAACATTCAAAGAACAACTAATGTCGATATTATAGGAACTATTTGACAGAATAAGCCAAGAAGGAATTCTACCAAATTCATTTTACAACACAAACATGGTACTGATCCCAAAACCAGGCAGGTCAAAAACAGAAAAAGAAAACAATAGACCAATCTCCCTCATGAATATAGATGTAAAAATCTTAAATAGGATACTAGCAAAAAGACTCCAGCAAGTCATCACAAGGGTTATCCACTATGACCAGGCAGGATTCATACCAGGAATCCAAGGATGGTTCAGTATTAGGAAAACCATCCACATAATGGACCATATTAACTAGAAAACTGACAAAAATCACGATTATCTCAATAGATGCAAAAAAAGCCTTTGATAAAATACAACACCCATTCCTATTGAAAACACTAAAAAGAATAGGAATAGAAGGGCCTTTCCTAAAAATAAAAAACAGTATGTATCTAAACCTATCAGCAAACATCATCTGCAATGGGGATAAACTAGAAAGCTTCCCAATAAGATCAGGAGTGAAACAAGGATGGTCATTATCGCCTCTATTATTTAACATTGTACTAGAAACACTAGCAGTAGCAATTAGAGAAGAAAAAGAAAATGAAGGTATTAAAATTGGCAATGAGGAGACCAAGCTATCACTCTTTGTGGATGATATGATGGTCTACTTAAAGAATCCTAGAGAATCAACCAAAAAGCTAGTCGAAATAATCAACAACTTTAGCAAAGTTGCAGGATACAAAATAAACCCGCATAAGTCATCAGCATTTCTATATATCTCTAACCCATTTCAGAAGCAAGAATTAGAAAGAGAAATACCATTAAAATCACCCTAGACAATATAAAATACTTAGAAGTCTATCTGCCAAGACAAACACAGGAACTATATGAACACAACTACAAAACACTCTCCACACAGTTAAAACTACATCTAAACAATTGGAAAAACATTTATTGCTTATGGGTGGGATGAGCTAACATAATAAAAATGACAATCCTACCCAAATTAATTCACTTATTTAGCATCATACCCATTGAACTACCAAAAAATTCCTTTTCTGAATTAGAAAAAACCATAACTAAGTTTATTTGGAAGAACAAAAGATCAAGGATATCCAGGAAAATCATGAAAAAAAAAATGCAAAGGAAGGAGGTCCCAGATCTCAAACTATATTATAAAGTAGCGGTCATCAAAACAATTTGGTACTGGCTAAGAGACAGAAAGGAGGATCAGTGAAATAGAGTTTGGGTAAATGACCTCAGCAAGACAGTCTATGACAAACCCAAAGACCCCAGCTTTTTGGACAAAAATCCACTATTTAATAAAAATTGCTGGGAAAATTGGAAGACAGTGTGGGAGAGATTAGGTTTGGATCAACACCTCACACCCTACACCAAGATAAACTCAGAATGGGTGAACGACTTAAACATAAAGAAGGAAACTATAAGTAAATTAGGCAAACACAGAATAGCATACATGTCAGAACTTTAGGAAGGAAAATATTTTAAAACCAAGCAAGACATAGAAAGAGTCACAAAATGTAAAATAAATAATTTTGACTACATCAAATTAAAAAGTTTTTGTACAAACAAAACCAATGTAACTAAAATCAGAAGGGAAGCAACAAATTGGGAAATAGTCTTCATAACAAAAACCTCTGACAAAGGTCTAATTACTCAAATTTATAAAGAACTAAATCAATTGTACAAAAAATCAAGCCATTCTCCAATTGATAAATGGGCTAGGTACAAGAATAGGCAGTTTTCAGATAAAGAAACCAAAACCATTAATAAGCACATGAAAAAAGTGTTCTAAAAATCTCTTATAATTAGAGAGATGCAAATCAAAACAACTCTGAGGTATCACCTCTCACCTAGCAGATTGGCTAACATGACAGCAAAGGAGAGTAATGAATGCTGGAGGGGATGTGGCAAAGTTGGGACATTAATGCATTGCTGGTAGAGTTGTGAATTGATCCAGCCATTCTGGAGGGCAATTTGGAACTATGCCCAAAGGGCAATAAAGAACTGTCTGCCCTTTGATCCAGCCATAGCACTGCTGGGTTTGTACCCCAAAGAGATAATAAGGAAAAAGACTTGTACAAGAATATTCAGAGCTGAGCTCTTTGTGGTGACCAAAAATTGGAAAATGAGGGTGTGCCCTTCAATCTGGTAATGGCTGAACAAATTGTGGTATATGTTGGTGATAGAATACTATTGTGCTCAAAGGAATAATAAAGTGGAGGAATTCCATGGAGACTGGAACAACCTCCAGGCAGTGTGAGAGTGAGAGGACCAGAACCAGGAAAACATTGTATACAGAGACTGATACACTGTGGTACAATCGAATGTAATGGACTTCTCCATTAGTGGCAATGCAATGTACCTGAACAATCTGCAGGGAACTAGGAGAAAAAACACTATCCACAAGCAGAGGAAAAACTGTGGGAGTAAAAACACTGAGAAAAGGCAACTGCTTGACTACAGGAGTTGAGGGGATATGATTGAGGAGAGACTCTAAATGAGAGACCCTAATGCAAATACCAACAACATGGAAATGGGTTCCGATCAAGGACACATGTGATACCCAGTGGAATCATACATTGGCTATGGGAGGGGTGGTAGGAGGGGGAGGAGGAAAAGAAAATGATCTTTGTCTCCAATGAATAATGTTTAAAATGACCAAATAAAATAATGTTTAAAAGTAAAATAAAAGAAGAACATAGCAGCAATCAATGAACAAGTATTACATATCTACTTTGTGACTGCTGTTATAAAAGACAAAATTAAATAATTCTTTTTTTTTTTAAACCCTTACCTTCTGTCTTGGAGTCAATACTGTGTATTGGCTCCAAGGCAGAAGAGTGGTAAGGGCTAGGCAATGGGGGTCAAGTGACTTGCCCAGGGTCACACAGCTAGGAAGTGGCTGAGGCCAGATTTGAACCTAGGACCTCCCGTCTCTAGTACTGGCTCTCAATCCACTGAGCTACCCAGCTGCCCCCAAAATTAAATAATTCTTAAAGGAAAGAATCTTATGTTCTAATGAAGAAGACAACATGCATGATTATAAGTAAATTTAAAGCACATACAGAATAAGCACATGACAATTTTGAGCAGGGATGAGAGAAGCAGTTGGAGAGATGGAGTTTAGGAAAGATCTTATGTAAGAGGTAGCATAACCTGAGCTTTAAAGGACATTAATTCTCTTAATTTCACTGTAAGAGGCCGCTATGAGGAAGAGGAACATTCCTGGAATGAAGACTAGACAACCTATGCCTAGGCACAGAGATGGGAAATGGAATGTTGTATATTCAAAAGTCCAGGAGCAAGACATGTTTTTATATTTAATAAGAGTCTTTGAGAGTTGTGAAACAAAACACTAAGTCAGGTTAAAGGGTAAAAGTCAGTTAAATTAGTGGTAGATAAAGTTCAGAAAGCAACCTTTGATTTGACTTGAAAGGATGGTTAAATATTTAACAGATCAAAATGGGTAGGAAACTCATACAAGTCCTGGGAAACCGTGTGAGCAAATGCATGGAGGCAGAAAAGTAGAATGTATGCTCATAAAATCAATAAACCTACACAAAATCAATGAATCTATATAAGAAGACAATTTGTCTAATCTGTATTTGAAAATAATTCCCCCTACAATGCTTCCAGCAAATGGTCATTGGGCTGTCAGGGTGTTCCCCTCTCTCTTGAGGCAGCATATTTCGCCTTTCAAAAACATATTCAATTTAACGAACATTTAATAATTATCCATTATGTGCAAAGTGCTTTGGGAGGACTCCACTGCTTGGCATCTTTCCTTTTATTGATATTAGATATGTGTCTCTCTGATTTCTATCCATCAGCCCTGTTTTTGACTTCCAGGGCTAAAAAGATCACAATCTTTCTTTCATGGGATAGCTTTTGAAACTATGAAGACTTCAAAAATTTTAGAGAATAATCCAGTGTGCCTGGAAAATACAATATATGGAAGGGAATGAGATAAGATTAAAAAAATATGATTCCCATCAGACAACAAAAGACTTCTAATAGGAGGCAAAATAGTTTTATAAAATAAGAAGTCTATTACTTTATTTTTAATCAGCAGAGGGGTATACCTTTATCTACATAGAGGTATCCATCAGATGAATTGTTGCAGTGATCTGAAAGATAGATAGGAAAGGAGAGAGAGTAAAAGGAGAAACACATGTTAAAAGACTCCTGAAATAATCCAGAAAGCTACTAATTAGGTCTTATTCTAAGACTGAGGCAATGGAAATAGAAAGGAAGCAATAGATACCAGAATTTCTTAGAGATTTAATCAAAATGATTTGAAATCACTCAATAAAATCTATAAATTGTCTACAAAATGCCAGGCACTATAGTAAGTACTGAGATGCAAATGGAAACAAAATTTCTGCCCTTACAGCATTTATAATCTAATGGTAGGACTGACATGAAAATAAATCCATACAAAGCAAGATATATGCAGTATAAACAGAAATAATAATAATTAGTAGAGGGAAGGCAAAGTAATTCAGAGGGGTTGGGAAACGCTTCCTGTAAATGATGGGATTTCAATTTAAAATGAAAGGAAAACAGAAAAGTCAAGTAGGTGGATTAAGGAGGGAGAACATGCCAACTATAGAGGACAGCAAGAGAAAATGCCCAGAGCCACATGATGGAGTGTCTTGTTTGAGGAAGAATAAGGAGGACAATGTCATTAGATTTAAGAGTACTTGGCAGGGAGTAAGTTATAAAGCCTGGAGAGGTAAAAGGGAATTATTAAAGTCTTTAAATGGTAAACAGAGCATTTTTATTTTGTTCTGGAGACAACAGGAAAACAATGGAATTTACTGAGTAAGGAGAATGGCATGGATGCACCTGTGCTTTAGAAAAATCACTTTGGTGGCTGAATAGAGGATGAATTGGAATAGGAAGAGACTTGAGGGAGGCAGACCCATCTGCTATTGCAAGACTCTAGGCATAAAGTGGTAAGAGCCTGCAGTAGAATGATAGCAATGTCTAAAGAGGGAGTTATTCCCCAGCTGATACATAGCTGAAGGATATGAACGGTCACTTTTCAGATTTCAGAAGAAGTAATCAAATTTATATATATTCATATGAAAAATGCTTGAAGTCATTATTGATTGGAAAAATACAAATTAAAATAATTCTGACATAATACTTTATACCTGTCAGATTGGCTAATGTGATGGAAAAGGACAATGACAAATTTTGGAGGGGATGTGGGGAAAATGAGACACTAATACATTGTTGATAGAGTTGTGAAAATAATTAAGCATTCTAGACAACAATTTGAACCTATTCCCAAAGTGCCACAAAACTCTGCATAGGCTTGGACCTAGCAGTACCATGCCCAAGTATGTATCCCAAAGAGATTTTACAAAAACCAAAAAGCTAAAGGACTATGTGCAAAAATATTTACAAGAGCTCTTTTTGTGGTGGCAAAGAATTGGATGGCGTTGGAATATTATTGTGGTAGAAGAAATAATGACTAAGATGATCTCAGAAAAACCTGTAAGGACTTACATGTATTGAAGCAAAGTAAATTGTGCAGAACTGGAAGAATATTGTATACAGTAGCAGCAAAAGTGTAGAATGATCAATTGCTAATGACTTAGCTATTCTCAGCAATGTAATAACCCAAGACAATTTCAATTCCAAAATATTGAAAAATGTTTCCCATCTCTGGAAAAAAAAACTGATGGAGTCCACATGCAGATCAAAGAATACTTTTTAAAACTTACTTCATTTTAGTTTGTTTTGGTTTGTATTTTCTTTCACAAGACTAATATGAAAATCTGTTTTGCATGACTACACATATATAACCTATGTCAAATTGCTTGCGGCCTCAGGAAGAAAGGGTGGGGTAGAGAATTCATAACTCAATTTAAAAAATTATTTTAAAATTCCTTTTGTATGTAATTGGGAAAAATAAAATACTAAATTAAGTGTCTTGAAATCATGATAAAAAAACACTAGATTAATAGGAATGGTAGGGGAGAATGAGAGGGTTTAGAGGGAAAAATAACGTGTTCTCTTTTGGAGATGTTTAGATTAGGATGTCTACTGGACAGCCAGTTTGAGATGTCTTAAAAGCAGTGGAAATATAAGATTGGAAGTTAACAAAATGGTTAGGGCAGAATAGGTAGATCTGAAAATTATCAGAATAGAGATGGCATTAAATCCATGATAGGTGACGAAATCACTAAGTGAAATAATTTAGAGGGAGAAGAGAGGAGAACCTGAAATAGAGCCTTGAAGGACACCTATGGTCAGAGGGTGTGCTCTGGAAGATAATCCAGAAAAGGAAGAAGCAATCAAATGAATAAGAGGAGAACTAGGAGAGAGTCTGTCTTGAAAACTCAGAGAGAAGAGAGTACCAATAGAAGAAGTGATAAAAATTTGTTTTTTGAGAATTTTATTCATTTATTTATTGGTTACATTAAAATTCCCAGATTTTTCCCTTCTTCCTTCCCCTCTTTGCTCTATAAAAGGCGTCCTTTGACAAATTTCTGTGGATATATGTGTGTGTATATAATGTATATGGTGTATGTATATATACTATGTTTTTCAGGTTTATTTTTAACAGTTGTTTCTCTGGTGGTAAACATTCACAAATTACTCTTCAAACATTAATTCTGTAGTATGAAAAG
Organism: Monodelphis domestica; assembly: GCF_027887165.1. Taxonomy (NCBI): domain Eukaryota; kingdom Metazoa; phylum Chordata; class Mammalia; order Didelphimorphia; family Didelphidae; genus Monodelphis; species Monodelphis domestica. Next base: position 516,677,517 of record NC_077229.1, on the reverse strand, counting down.
GTTTTGAAGAGCTGCTGTGAAGAATGAGATAGTGAGTCCTTAATGGAGTTTTAGTAGGATTGCCCGGCAGCAGTGAGGATCTAGTTGAGATTGTGTAACAAATTTTTAGTGAACCCAATCAGAATGATTACATGATTTTTTCCACTTTCATTACATATGAGAATTGAGAGGGAAAGAAGAATCAAAGATAACTGCAAATTTCCTAGCATGAGAAATTGAGTTAATGAGAGTTTCACAAGCAGAAATTGTGAAATCAAAAGGAAAAGGATTTGAAGAAATAGAGAAGGCTCAATCTGATGTACTGAATTTGTTGTGACACTGTGACATCTAGGTGGAGACATCTCGTAGGTAGCTGGGAATGTGTATCTAGGGTTTGGAGGAAAAAAGCAAATTCCCATGGTGGAATAGAGGTTTGGGAATCATCTGCACAGGTAGGAGTTGAAAACTGAAGAGAATGAATTATATGGCTAAGCTAACTTCATTAAAGGGTAAAAGAGAGAATAATAACTTAATCTAGAGATAAAGAAGGAATAATTATAGAAGCAAAACAAGAATAAAGAAAAGAGAGTGATCTGGCTAAAAAGTAGATTCAATCACTACACAAAGAGTTTAATGTTTTGTTGCCTCTGTCCTTCCACCTATGCCCCTCTTCTGCCCTCCCCTTCCCCTTCTAATGTCCCAGGATTCAATTATCAACCTAAAAAACCCTAACCTAAAATAATAGTCTTCTTTATGAACACTATGTTGCAGATCGAACTGTACATGGGAGTTCACTCTTTCTGAAGAGGGGTAAAAAACCTTTGGAATGGTAGTTAGACTACAAGATAAGTTTAAGGTAACTGGTAGCTGACCAAAGATGATTGAATAAAAGGGAACTAAGCATCTTTTAGATGTTGCCATTAGGGAAGGGGAGCAAGAGCAGCTTACTTAGCAAATGAATCATAGGATAGCCAGGACCCCAACAGACTGGGAAGAAATTTACAATAATATGTAGTAATAGTTCACAGGAGATAGATCAAAGGAGATGGACAGATATTAGTGCCTTTTATTTTAGTAGTACTAAATTCTTTTAGAATTCAGTTACTCCATGGTTTTAACCAATCACTCACTCAATCAACAAGAATTTATTAAGCTTATCATACTACCTGGTACATAGTAGGCACTTAATAAATGTTTATTTGTTTACTAAGCAACTAGTATGTGTCAATCACTCAGCTAAGTTCTGGGAATATGAATACAAAAGTGAGACTGTCTTTGCCTTCAAGGAGCTTAAATGCCTATCAGTCCCTTTTTCCACAATGGGTCTCCTTTCACTCTGTTAATAATATTACATAAGTGTCTTTGTTTTATAAGTTGACTTGAGTGCATTTATTTTCTTTTTCCATTTCATGTGCTAAATATTCAAGATATATTCAGATGACACTTTCTGGGAAATCACCAGGGAACACCAGAGACAACATTGACGAGGACTGGCAGGTCAAGAGCTGTTCTTAGGTAGACAGAACAGAGAATTGGAGAGAAAGTAGACCTAGAACGTTGATTCTTCCCTAAGTGCAGAGGAAGTAATAAAGGCTGGGAAGGTGATGAGAGCTGATTCAGAGAGGATGCCATCTTTTTATTTTAGAGCAATTGGAGACAAGGGAAGGGAAGCAGAAATATTACAATGTAGATTACATCATTGTTGGCAGCTGAGCTTTGGGCTCAGTGAACAAGGTGGGCAGAAGTTAATGCGTTTGCTCCTCGTGTTCTTCCCAAAAGTGATATTGAACAAAATGGTAGATATTTCATCTCTTTTTTTTTCTATTCAGAAAATACCTAACTGGAAAATAATTTTAAAACAAAACAAAATATAATTTTTTTAAAACCCTGTTCTTATAACCTCACTGGTGCTATTTCTATGAGATAATATGCCTGCATGGCAATAAATAAACAAACTATGAAAAATGTACTTAGTTCATGAAAAACCTTATCTGCATGACACCACACAATGGATTTAACACCTCCCACACACAGTGGACCATTTTTTTCTACTAAAAGAATTGATTTGCCTATAAAATATCTATAGCCTACATCTCTAACAATATAATTGAAACAATGAATACTGTTGGGACATGAAATATGAAGAAGTGAGGTGTTTAATACAGCATTATCAAAGAGCTATAAGAAGTCCCAAAGTCACTTGACGGATTCTTTGTTGTAGTAAGAATTAGGTTAAGAAAGACTACAGATAATGTCTTTGTTTCAAGCTAGTGATTATTGCTAAAATAAGCTTAATTTTCAGTGGCAATTATGCTTCGTTTGAATAGTGCATAAAAGCTTGAAAAATAATGAAATTGAAATCCAATACAGTTCTAAAATGCAAGGGCCTCACTAGTAATTGCAGGGTAGGTTCTATGTTGTCAACTCCTGTTTAATAGGATGAAGGTACCAAAGCAGATTTTTTCCACTATCTCAAATATTAATCTTAATTCAACTAAAGCATAAAGATGAAAACGGATTTGATTCGTGGTATAAAATCTAGTGTTTTTATAGAGACTTCAAGAAGCTTTGTAATTTTGGTAATTCAAATCATCACATGTCTTTGCTTTGTTTGGTGCATTTAAAAATAATGCACTGCCAGTTAGTATATTCAGAATAAAACAGGAAGATGGCTACCACCTTAATACTGGGTGCCTTTTACTGTTCAACTCCTAAGGAACTGAGTCAAGTCATGATTCAACTATGGGCTCTTTATACAAACTAAAATACATTGCTGTGATCTCATTACATAAGCTAGATACCCTAAATGATGTGTATGTGTCATCTCGTTTAGAATTTTCATATGTTCTGACAAATTACATTCTGGCTTCTTCATAATAACAAATATATCATTTCCTTCAGACAAAAGGATGACAGCAAATGTATCCTGGGTGCATTAAAAATAGTCATCATCGTGCATATCTGTGCATCTCAGGCTGATGATATGCAAGGTCGACTCTCAAAATTTAGACATGCAAAAAATAGATTGCTATCTCATCTATCCTCAACACTTCCTCGTGGAAATTTATTTGCCAGATCATATTTGATAATATTTAGTCCCTAGTCCCACTCTAAGTCACCCAAGTTATTGAAGTTTCCAGTATTTACCTTGAAAGACAAGTGCTTAATGGATGAATTTATCAATATATTCATCCCAAATTACTCCAGATTGAATTATGTATCTCCATACCTTCTGAAAGGATAATTTTTCCTTGTGACAAAACCAAATAACATCTGATTTTCATTGGGAAGGGGATCCAAAATGATTTTTAGTATGTTTATTCATTTGTGTTATATTTCCAAAAACTGAATATCAGTGATATGCATTACAATGACTTCCTCAATTTTATGCAAATATGCAAATAAAGCACCATGCTTTAAAATTAGGTTAGAATGAAGAAAACATACACTGTCGATGCTATTATTCTGGAAATGAAAAATCAGATTAACCATAGTGGACACACTGTCCATAGCTAAGAAATTTCAATGGAATCAGAGCCCAATATTTATTCTGAATCTGATATTCATTTGCAAGGAGGTGTTAGTTACTGGGTGGGAAATTTTAGGAACTCTTAGGGCAAGGAAAGTATGACTACTCACTCCTAAAGTCTCTATTATAAAAGAAGAAAAATGTAAATAATAGTCTGACTTGAATTTTTGATTTTGGGAAATAGATTTCAAAGGGTTAGAGGAATATACCAGCATATCAAATAATATATAAAAGGAAAATTTAGCTGGGTGGTAAGAAATTCTTAGAAATAAAATTCTGAAGATCCTCTTGAAGATCCTAAGAAAAACAGTTCCATTGAAGTGAAAAAGGAACGTTAGTCTTAAGAGACCAATGTAGATACTTTTGAAATCATCCACCCACTTAGATTTTTAAAAGACAGGTACAGAAAATGGAAGCAAAGGCAGTTAACAAGATGAATGAGTGTGTCTTAGTCCTTCCTGTAAAAACATTGTCATATCAATAACTTAACAAGTATTTGGAAAATACTATGTGCCTAGCACTGTGTTCGATGTTGGAAATAAATACAAACAGAAAGAAAGGTAGTCTTTGCCCTCCAGGAACTAACATTCTGATAAAGATTACGCATAAAAGAAAGCAGAAAATGGAGATGGAGAAGCAAATGATATTCTTGCAGGATCATAGTAAAGAAAAGTCTAGAAAGCAGGTAGGGGGACTTCAGAAGAGGAATGAAACAAAGCTGTCAGTATTTTCCTTAAAATGGATGTTTTTAAAGGAACTAGCCACTCAGAGGAAGGAGCCATAAATTGTACTTTCAGAGGTAGAAGTGTCTAGGAGTGAAGTGAAGTTCCACTATGCTTTATTATTGTGCTTCTAGTCTAGGTGAGATGGGGAACCTTCATCAGAAAGAAGGGGAAAAAAGACAAAAAAAAAGGAAAAAAAGATGAAATTTACTCTAGACAAATGGAAAGCCTTAAACATGATGAAGGAAATGGCAAACCACTCCAATATCTGTGCCCAGGAAATCCCATATGGGGTCAACAAGAGTCAGGCATGAACAAAATGCCTGAACAACAACAAAAAGTATGATGCTAGTACAAAACATCCACCTCAAATGTACTGCATGGGAAGGTCATCATGAAATAGCAATTGTTCAGAAGACAGATCTAGAGGTCTTCGTGTGGACTACTAACTGGCTGTGAGCCAAGAAAGTTGCTATGCCCTTGGGCTGCATCCAGAAGCAGATGCATCACTCACAGAAATGGGGACTGGGGTGAGGGAGGCTGTGAGCACAGTCATTTTAGTAGGAGGGGAGGTGAAGAGATGTTAAAAATCCTAAAAAATAGAGAATGCTGGACAATCTGTGTGGCTTCATTCTTCTCTGGGGCCACACTCCCCTCTGGAACTTCTGCGACCACTGATTGGCAGTCCTCTTACTCTCCTCCCATTTTTCCCCACTTCATTCATAACTGGGAATTGGAATCACAGTCATGGCCTTGGCGGAGAGAGAAACCATGCCCCAGTAGCCCCAAAAGTAGTTAATCTTCGGCTGAAACCTCCCCCTCCTGGCCACTCTCCTAAAGTTGGGTGGTGGGCCCTTATCATTGTCTCCCACCCCCCTCTCAGTCTCTTCTGGTATTTCTCCATGACCCATATATAAGTTAGGAAATGAAAACTGAACTCTACACCCATCAGATACCTGGGTTACTATGATCGATTCTGTGTACAAAAGTATAGAAATGACATCAATAAGTTCAAGAACATCAAGAAGAGAGAAAATACAATAGTTGAAGGCCTTGATTGCATGTCATAGGAAGCTTGGGTGAAAGAATTGAATTTTTTTAACCTAGAGAAGACATAAAGGGGACACAATGACTGTCTTCATGTATTTTATGGGCTGCCATGAGGCAACAGTATTATTAAAATTAATAGTTTTGAGGACTTTTATAAACTGAGGAAGAATTGAAATAAGCAAAACCAGGACAATTTCTATCATAATAATATAAAAACAAACAACTTTGAAAGCTGTAAGAACTATGATCAACATGATGACCATTCATGGTATCATCATGTTAAATAACCAGTGGATTATGGATGTGGAATGAGACACATTTTTATATCTACAGATTAAGAGGTTTTATTTTTTCACTATGCATATTTATTGCAAGTTAGAAAGGAGAAAAATAAATTCCTTTTAATTATAAAAAGAAAGTGTAGTGTGTGCTATAGATGTGGAATGTTGCATTCCCTTTCAGATGATGTTATTATATTATTTGTTTTAATTAGATGTTTTACTTTCTTACAAGGGACCTCTCATAAAGTGATAGTAATCTCTAAATGTGTGTAATATAAAAAAATGTATAAATAAAGCTTAATTTTAAAAAGAAAATGTTGAGTGATCAAATAGGAATGGTTTCCAAAAATATTTGGAAATTATTTGAAATAATTCTATTATTTCACTATTTATATTCAGTAATTAATACTAATACCAGGAGATAAAGTTGATAATGAAATTCCTGTTTATAATTAGAACTGGACTCTTTTTGGAATACAAATCATCAGAACATGTTTCCATCAGTGGGATCTTTCTCCTTCAGATCTAAAGAGACTGATCAACTCTAAACCTAATGACTTGTTTCCTTTTGCTTCCTATCACAAAATATTTAAAATTGGGTTCATCACTGGACAATGAAATAGAATATGAAGATTTATAGCAATGAAGAATAGAATGTATGCTTGAATGATTCAGGGTTCAGCCATTTCCTTGGAGTACTTCCTTCACCAACTGGGATTTCATTTTTTCTGCAATTTACTAGATATTTTATAGAATTATCTGAGTAATAGCACATGAACACACATACGTGCACACACACACACACACACGCACACACACATACACCGTTGACATGAGTCCAAAAGAAGAATTTCTTCACTCAGTTGATAAACATTTATAAAGTGTTTGCTGTATCCCAAGCTTCCTGTTCCTAAGAGCTGGGATAAAATAAAGTCCAAAACTTCCCTTTCCCTCAAGGACCTTGCATTTGAATGAAGAAGGAAACAGGTGAGTAGTTATGTGTATGAGGTAGATGGAAAGTAATATATTAGGGGAAGGCACTAACAGATGAGGGACTGGAAAGGACCTTCTAAAGATATTGGAACTTTAATAGAGTGTTAAAGGAAGCCAGGGAAACTGAAAGTTTTGAAAGGAGAATATTCCAGACTTTGATCGTAGTCAGTGCAAAAATAAAGAAATGGGAGATGGAGTGTTGTATAAGAGAAATAGAACATAAATCACTGTAGTTGGATCATAAAGTACATGGTGGGGAGTAAAGCAAAAGAAGACTGAAAAGGAGGAAGCATCCAGGTTACAAAGAGCTTTAAATGCCCAAAAGAGTTATTTATATTTGTTAAAAAGGTAATAGGGATCCACTGAAGTTTATTCAGTAGTTGGGGTGGAGTGATGAGATTAGATTTACACATAAGAATATCTCTTTCACAGTTGAGTGTAAGATGGATTGAATTAGGGAGAACTCTGAGGCATGGCAATCAATTAGAATTTTATTGTCATAGTCCAGGCTTAGATTGCTAATCTTTAGTAACAGAAACATAGGGTATCACTGGGCAACTACTGCATTCTCCTACTCTGGTACGGTATCATGATATGTCACAACCCTGCTTTGTCAGCAGAGTACAAAAACTGAGAAGTTCTACAATACTAGAAGTGCTTCACATATGTGTCTGGTGATTATTAGAATAAACATCTAACTGAAATCCTTTGCAATGAATAGGACTTCTGGAATTAACAATATCCTCCTGCCTCAAATAAAATCATATCATTCAGAAAGGTAATTAGAGGTCACCAGAGATATTCCATAATCTCCCTCCAACAACTTGTTCTTAAGACTAGACAATTTAAGGAAGCATATAATATTATTATAAGAATGATGGAAAGGAATGAGGGTATTTGTGTGTTTAAGGGAAGGTGTAAAATTAAAGGGGAAAGGGAAGTGAGTTCATTCCTAAAAATACAGTTTACTCTATCTGGTGTAGATATCTCAGCTATTATTTGTCCTCAGTGTCATTCTCCCTCCTCCTGGATACAATCAGGCCTTGGAATATCCTGCTTCAAATGTTCTGAACTCCACAACTTCCATTTCCTCTATTGCTAGTCTTCTTCAACCGTACTTGGGAATAGTCATGTCCTATATCTACCTCCTTGACTCAACCGAATTTTTCTTAGGTGCCAAAATTCTTAGTCATGGTTTGGCTTCAGTTATTTCTTTAATAAAATTCTGATTAAAAAAATACTATCTTGGAACTAGATTGAGGAAAATCCAACCCAAATTTGAAATAGCTGGATAAAAAAGAATCTAATGGCTATCTACTTATTGTTATTAAGAGTTCCCTTCTTCATTAACACAAAAGTAAGAGTTATCTGTTCATTCTTAACATTTACTATGTAATAGAGTTGGATATTGACTATTTTATTGAACACAAACATTTATATATCCAAAATATGATTCAAGATTTCACTTCTCCACCATTTTCTCCACCAATTTTCCAGTTTTGATGGAGGCAACATCATTAAACTCCCAGCTTCACAATTTTAAAGTCATTTGAGATGGATGGATAAATTCTTTTCCCTCATCACACAATCATTCAATTGTCAAGTAATATAGTACCTTTATTGAATATGTCCTGGGATAGTTCTGTCTAACATTGGAATACAACAATTCATTTATTAAACAGCTACTGTAACATGTATAAGGCACTAGACTAGCTGCTAATAATGCCATGACAATATAGTATAGCCCCTGCCCGCCAATTGATCTTAACTTGCTCATAAATTGGACTTAACTGAGACAGAATTGCACAAACTCATCAACTTTAATTTCTCATCCAGAGTCATCCAAGTCCACTAGCAAGACAAAAGTCAGGACTGATGATAGTCTGGGATGCAATGAATAACCTTGGTGTCTTCAGTGTTGGATCAAACTCTTAGCATGCCATAGCATTTGCTTCTGCTTTCCTGAAACTGGAACAAATTTTTCTCATTTGCCTAGTCCAAGAGGAGAAGTTTTAATAATCTTTGGTAGACATCACCCTAATTCACTGATTGGTTCAAGTCTTGTTGGTTACCTTAATTCAACCTGATTTAGCCCATCTACTGAGATAATTTTACTGAGATATGGCCAGCATATGCTATAGCTTCTTGGAAACACAGGTTGGGTGAAAAATAGAAATTAAAAGTTAATGAACAACTCTGAAAACAGCAAACACTCATACAATCAATGCTAGTCCTCCCTAGACAGAATCAGTAGAAGAAACCAGAGGTTTGGAGAAGAGATTTGGAGAGCATATAATTGTGATCTTCAAGTAACTAAATAGTTGTCATGCAGAAAAAAAAAATCTAGATTTATTCCATCTAGGACTCAAAGTAGATGAATCTACAAGACATATTTGGCTCATTACAACTGGCCCAAAATGGAAAAGGTTGATGGTAAGATCTCTATCAATGAAAGTAGCTAAGCAAAGATTGGATGCTTAGAATGTTATAGTAGAGATTCATGAATATGTTAGAGGGGCAGGGCAGACTAAATGTATTTACAGGTTGTTCTCTACTATGAAATTCTCAAATTCTTAAAGAAAAGTAGACCAGAAATGTTATCAGAGAACTTTGGCCATCTCTAAGTTCAAGTAAAAAATATAGTAATAAATCACAAAGGTGTGGATGATATAGCAGAAGAATAAATAAAATGGGAAGCCAAGGCAAGATCAGTTATCTACACAATGGTTCACACATTTTTCAAAGAAGTTCACATATATTTCATGTTATTCTTGCAAAACCCTAAGATGGGTGATGAAAATATTATGTTTGGCATTTGACAGATTATAGGACAGAGACATAACTGGAAGATGCCTAAGAGGTCATCTAATCTAACCCCTTTTCCTTATAGTTAAGAAAACTGAATCCCAGATAGATTAAACAACTTACCCAAGATTGCACGGGTAGTAGTAACTAGAAAAAGTGAAATTTGAACACAGGTACTCACACCAAATTCAGTGGTCTTTCTACTGTACTATGTGGCTTCAGATTGTTTACTTTATTTGCTCAGGGTAATACTGCTAGATAAAAGCAAAGCTAGACCTCAAACTCTCCTGGTAAACCTATTTCTGTCTGAAATCATAGGATCTTAATTTTGTCACCAAAGACTGATTTTGTATTCAGAGTTCAAGAGGAAAAAAAAGGCTCCAATTGGTGAAATGAAATCCATTACTCTGATGAGGTTCTAATTGCTGAAAGAAGAGATTCTTCATGACCTTTCCATTAATACCTCTCTGATATGTATCTCCCAAAATTATAAATAAAATTATTTAGATGACTGAGCAGCTTTAAAAAAAAAAAGTATGTTGTACAGGTAGATATTGAGTGCTATTTTAGGTCATCAACTACTCCCACTCCCTTCCCCCCACTCCAACCCCAGATCTGTGCTACAGATAGCTTTCCCATGAGTACTTGTAATCCTCAAGGATGTTAATTGAAATGGCTGTCTGCATATGTTTCATCTCAACCATGAAATAAAAGTGTAAGTACAGATGTTCTTATGCACAGTGGAAATCATGCTCCCTAGATATACACAAGAGATGATTACAAGTACAGTAGCCAAGAAACAAAGGAGAAACATGGGAAAACTGAGTAGCTCTACAACATCCTGTCAAGTTTATCACAGTGGATAAGGATATAGTCTTGTAGTCAGAATGACTTGATGTCAAATCCTGTTTCCGGCACGTGGTGGCTATGTGACCATAATGGAAAAGTTCACCATCCTAGAGATACGGGTGACGTTCTCAAGTTAAGTTGCATAAGAGAGGCTTATCTGTACTGAGAGAGGGATTTTACTCACCTGAGAACCAACTGCTTTGATGAAGTCACGGGTCTGGGCTATGCTGAGTTTAGGATAAAGGAATATGAGCTGCATAGGAACCCAGCTAAATCCATTGTTAAATGAGCAGATTGATTCACTTACAAGGGTCCTCTATATTTTGCAAGAATACACATCATTGAGAACAGGAATTACTCTGACCCTCACTGCCTGAGAACCAGGTATGTTATATTTTCCTCTTCCTCCAATATCCTAAAGGAGTTGATGAATATCTAAGATCTACTACCAGCTAAATCCAATTGTGTTCCCACAATTTTAGGGGATCCTTAGCACCACAGTTCCATTGAACTTCTTTAACAGTCAGATTAGCTTCAACGCAGTAATATTTACTTCAAAGGGATAGCAAGGACAAACATATAAGCACCCTTCCCCACTACCTGGAGAATAGAACTCCCCCACTCCCACCCCAGCTTTCACTAATACCAGTTAAGTTTCTGAGGTGTGAAGACAGATTATGTTCACAGTTTAACTCAGTTTCTTGTAGCATCCTTTCCACCAAGTTCCAAATACAATACCACCTCCCCACCCCCAAACCCCTGTAATTTGTTTAGTGGCATCTTGTCTTCCCAGGGCTACTCTGATGGGCTAGGAGCAATATCTTGAATAGACTCTTGTCTCCAACACACCAACTCACCTTTTCCTGAATCTTGGTACAGGGTCCCCACTTTCTGCACCTGTAACTAAAAAGGAGACAGGAAATAAAGCCCCAATCCAAATTCAGTTCTCACACAATGCCTAACAAATCTTACATCCACCTTAGTGCATGATGCCCTTGCTTCAAGTAAATATGACCTTCGATCCCTGTGTACCATCAGAAAGAGTGAGATTGGCTCAATCTGGTACTTTATGTACTGGCTAAAATGGTACCAGCTGATGGCTACTCTCATCCATGTGCTGGAAGAATGCAAAATGTCTTCTCATCATGCAGCAGCCATCTCTCACCCAGTTTCTGAAGTAAGCATCATACTATGTAATCATGCACATCTTCCCTTAATTTTTTAGGTTCCTGCTATTTCCCAAATGGATGCTTCCATCTTAGGTGATCTGGGAACACAACAAAGCACTTTTATATCATGTTTGAGGTCAATGATTCTCATCCATCCACAAGGCCATTATTAATTCATTATGGAAATCTACATAAAGAACCTATATGTTGCTATGTGTAGTATGTTGTAGGCATTAGTTATTGTTCTAAATTAAAATAGAGCAAAATTATATCCCATGTCCAAAACTAAGATGCATATAAATAATGGGAATACCTGAATTCCCAGGAAAAAACTATTTGGACATTAGCATAACCAAGTGATATTTAAAAAACAGAGCAGCCATATATAGAGGAAAATTTAAATCCCATTAATAATGTTCAAAAAGATTCATTGAGGCCAAGGTTTCTTTGGACTTTTTGTATCATGGGCCCTTTTGACAGTTCACTGATGCCTATCAATAGTTCAGAATGTTTTCAAATGCATTGAATAAAATGTGCAAGATTACAAAGGAAAAGCAATCATTTTAAAATACAGTTAGCATGTTTAAGTTCTTAACACCAGGTTAAGAATTCTATCTAAAAGAACAATAAATAACCAAGGCAATTCAAAGTGAGAACCCTCCAATCAAAACGCTCTACTAAAAGGGATGTGCCTGGAAAGCAGAAACATCCTGCTTTGATTATGGAAATCAACAAGTGGATAATCGAATGAATTAAAAAACAAACTTTTGATCAGATGAATAGGTGAAAACTTATATAGCTTTGTAAAAATCAAAGCAAGAATCCAAGCGGAAAATATATATGTATGTGTCTGTCTGTCTATCTATGTCTGTATGTGTATGTGTATATATACATATATTATAATTACATATCTATTTCTTTATCTTAGTTTTTAAAATGAATTGCTCTGTATATGACCCATCTGGTTTTTAAATGTCACTTGGTTATGGTAATGTCCAAATAGTATTTTTCAGGGAATTAAGATATTTAAAATATATACATATATATGTTTACATATATATTTCCATTTTCCAGAAGCAAAATTAACCTTTGCAAAAATCACTTAATCTTAATAGAGAATCAATTCCTATAGTGATGCATTTATGGAAAAATAGAAGTTTTTTAAAGTAAAATGAGGGGTTTTTTCTATTTTTAGATTATCCACATGATTCTGTTTGCTTGCTTTGCTTCTGCAGGTCATTTAATGCAATGAACTAGTTATATAGTTTTTGGTTTGGGTCAGCTAAGAAATAATTTTTCAAAATCTCAGCTCCAAAGAGATAAACCTCTGATTTAGAGAATTTTGAAAAGAAAAACAACCACCTTTCCACTTCTGATAAGGGGTAACTATGTCAAAGGCACATGGAGGATTTAGTTAAATAAAACAAATTCTCTCTCCTTGCCATGTAATGTTTTCATTTTATTCTCATTAAGGGGGAAGTGGACATGATTATAGGTCACACTTTTGCTACTTCAGAAACATGGTGAGAGAGGGCTGTTGGGTATTGAGAAGACATTTTGAGCTCTTTTTTTAAAAAAACTGCTTGAGAGAGGGACCATTGTAACAGCTGTTTCATTTGTGAAGGCATTGGCCCATGAATACTCTTATTGACTCCATTGTACTTCACTGACTTGATGCCAATGCAACAGAAAAGCACAATCCTAGAAAAATATTGGGGGACCTCAGCAACTCTCAAAAAATTCTGCTCCATCTGAATAACAGGAAAAAATAAAACTTGTGGTCGGTACTTCATCTTATAAGGGGAGTTTAAAAATGACTACCAGACGATGTCAATCCAAATCCACTCTCTGATCATCTAAATGAAGGGGAGTAAAGACACGGTAGGACAATTTCCCTAGAGGTGGTTATCCTGTTTTTAATTTTTCATCGCAAGCAATGTAAGACTTTTGTTATGCATGTGTTTAGGACCGCATGGATAGCTAAACACATGGAAAGGCAGCTCGAAAGGAAGCACTAAAGATATATCTATAATCTTACCCACTCCTCTCCAGAGGAAACTTGAAGAACTGGCTTAAGAGGAGCAGTAGACAAAGTCTTGAGTCTCTACTCTTCCTTGAGGTAGGTACACAAGACTAAAATTACATTCATCTTTTTTCAGTATTTCTACTCGAGGGGCATTATTGATTCAGAACCAAGAGACACTCTTTCTTCTTAGGACTATCCATTAAAGGAACAAGGCTACCCCAAGCTTTCACCAAAGCTTGATATTTTCCTTTTGAATGACAGTTACATACAGCCAAAAAAGAATTAATAAATGTATATGAGTACATACATTAATACAAGTAGATAGCAAATATTAACCAGATAGATTCCTTGGATTAGAAAATACCAGAAAATAAGCAAGAATGGATAAACTCTTTAAATGGGAGCAAGACAAGATCTTTTTCAACCATCATGTTGAGCTAGAACGTCAATAGAATAGCCTCAATCTTTCCCAAGTGGAAATTCCCCGAATTTTCTAAAGAGAATGTATATTGGGGACAATTTCAGAAACTGGCTTCTATGAATATTTGCAAGTTTTTCTCCTCTGTAAAATTGGTTCCAAAGAGAACATAGAGCCGTATGTGTCGTGCTCAAAGGTGGAATAAGGAATGCCTCTCCTCTTCCAAGTCCTCAATTTTTCTCCATTAATTAGGAGAGTGCAATACAAAATATTCTAGACTTGAATGAAAACTTGAATGAGAGCAGCAGTTATACTTAAAAAGCACAACTTAAAGCTTAAATCTAAAGTTGTTCTTTTGCTTTTACCTTGTTCTTGTGCTTCAAGGGAAATGGAAGGATTTTGTTTATTTTGGGGTGATATTTTCTTAACTGGTCATTCTCTGATGCTCTTACCCCTTTAAAAACATCTCTGCAAATATCAAAGTATTTAAAATTAAGTTATTATTAGTGTTAAAAGTGATAGAGGGGAAAATTTTATGATGAGAAAGCTGGAAACTTTATTCAAATCCCATTCTCATGTCCCTGTCTTTTATGTACTTTAAATACCCCCAAGACATCTGTATTTTGTGCTCCTGTGGCCAAAATGAGGACTTTCAGGTCTGTGATATATAGTAGGGAACCAGTAATCCCCTAAAATCATCAGATATTTAGTGAGTTCCTCTGAGGCACCAACTACACTATATAGGTATTTTGGAGAAGTAAAAATGATATCAAAAGGAAGTCTTTAATCTGGTATGATTCCGATCCATTAAGGAAGACAAGATAGATAAATGTATTTGTTACCTTCCCACAGTCATTTTGATTAAATGTATTTTCATTATCTTTCAGTTTTCCACCATCAAACCAAACACTGGTAAAGATAATAACAGAATAGTTAAACAGGCCAACTTTGGACAGGAAATTACTTATTTACACATCACTTTTCCTACACATTAAAAACACTCATCAATGAACAAGCATTTATAAGGCACCTACTATATGCCAGGTACTGTGCCAGGAACTGTGGAGATAAAAACAAAAATTAAAATTCTTACCCTTGAGGAGGACTACATTGGCAGAGTGAATCAAAATTATTTTTATAAAAATGACTCAAATGGTTAGTTACAAAATAAGTCCAGATATACATGTGAACTTTTCAATTTAATTTTTTTTAATTAGTAAATCTTGTCATGTTATGGGATTATACATTTGTGACTTTAAATAACCTACTGTAAATCCCAACATTTTATATATGAGGACAATCTTGAGATTGTAATTCAGGTCCTCTGATTCTAGATGCAGCATCTTTTCCATTTCATCCATATATAATACAGAGGGAAATGTTGGGTTTTTTTTTTTTTTCTGTTATGGATGGGAATATATGGCTGGCTCCTAAAATGTAACTGAAAGGCTTTGTGAACTTAGAATTCATTTCAATGAAGCATCCTTTGCATAGGAGGATGAGGGAGAAACAACAATAATAAATCATGTCTTTTCTTATAGAATTTACAAGATTTACTCTTCCATTCTTTTTTGAACACAAAGGAGACTAAAAGTATATCTCATCCCTTATGACAAGCTGTCATGTGGCCTTTAAATGATATCTATGAACAAATGTTCTTGAGGCATTGAGTCAAGGCCATCTTTCCTTAGAGATTATAAAGTAGATGTTATTATCCAAAGTCAGAATCACCTCTAAATCTGTAGAATAAATGCCACTTTTCTGCTTTCAATATCCTTTTTTGGAGGACCATTAAATGACCTCATGCCTTCTCACTGATCTTTAATCCCAGAGGCCCATATTCACACCAGCTGAAACTCACTATCGTATAATACAATATTTGATCATATCCTGTTATCCCAGTTGAGCTCTTATATTTTCCATTTCCTACAATTTTCTGCCTAAAAAAAAACCAACGATGGCCTCGTTGAATTACTTAAAATATTCCATTTCTTCAAATTATCTCTATTCCTCTGGTAGGCTATTTTTGTAATTTTTAACATTGTAGTGTTTCAGGAATGGAGCAACTTGCCTTGATTAATGTTAAGTTGCTCACATTTATGTATCCTTCACATAAGGAGTTAGAAGCATTAAGATGAAATTAAGAGCCTAACAATAGAATAAAGCCTCATTTCCAAATAGTAAATTACTGGAATGTGGTATTGGTAGTCAGTATTTTATGAGTACCTCACATAGGTCTGAGCAGATATTTTGGCTACCTATTCAATATCAGATAAAATCCCCCCCCCCAATCAAGGAGTTTGCAGAATATTAAGCAAGCAAGTCAAAGAAGTAAGCAGCAGAACTTTTAGTTGTCAATCACAAATGGGCACAGGGAGGAAAATTCAATTAATTTTCCCTCAAGGAATATGTATTTATTGAGAGCCAGCACTGGGGTTGGTCTTAGGGATAGAAAGAAAATAAAATATTAATAGTCCTTGCTCAGAAGAATAATATACCCAGAGACATGCAAATAAGAAGCATAGAGCAAGTAATTTCATGGGCTAGAGAATGACTGGATCTGATGGTTACTGCAAGAACTAGCATCTGGAGGAGACAACACATGAGCTGTGCTTAGAAGGAAGTTGAGACTTTGAGGCTGCAGACTGGAGGAAAGAGCATCCCATACAGGGAGGAGATGTGTTGCAAAAACACAGAAGGAACATTAGACCAGGCTGATTAGAATGACTATTGTGTATTGAGGAGTAATCATTTTTAAAGTGGTGAGGGTTGGAGTCCTCCTCTTTAGACCAGGGAACATGAGCCCTCTCTTCAACCATGATTCTATGATGTTCTCCTATTTTGTTCTGCTGAAGTTGATTTTTTGGAATAAAAGTTTAAGACTTAAGAAATATACATTTAGTTCCATCCTGTAAGAGTCAGCCCAATATTCAAGTTTCTAAAAGTACCTTTGGGATCCTGACACTATCATCTAGTATGCCAGCTATCACCAACAGCTTTGCAAATTTGATAATTTGATCTGATTAAAGTGACTGATAAAAATGTTAAATAATACAGGGCTAAGCACTAAATTCCAGAGCTTCCAAAATGATATTGAATCATTAACAGCTATCGGTTTGGCTTTGCTGGCTCTGGCAGTGGCATTTCAGAGCTTCCCAACACTGGTGCAACAGAGTCACAGCCCCCTGCTCTTTTGCCCCTGAGGAGCTGTCACCACCTGGCTGTTGCAGCAAGAGCAAATTTCTGTAGCCTGAAGCTGGGATCTTGGTGGCATGAGGAGGCAGGAAGGAGAGGCTAGCATCTAGGAGTGGGCTTGATGCTAGTCTACTTCATACCCTTGGATTTGCTTGTGTAGCCCCACTGGCAATAGTATGGGAAGTGGTGGAGGGCTACCCAGTGAGTTCAGGATCAGTAACTGTCATACTGTCATCTGTTTTGTTTTTTTTTCCACTCTGAAAAATGCTTTAATGGTGTTATCTGAACAGCATTTGATGTCAAAGAACAGGAAAAGAGCAAGCTTTTTCCCTTAGTCTTCATTTGGATTTTAGATGCCTTAGATCATAAAGTTAGCTGAAGCTGTTTTATCTTTGTTGCAAAATTTCTGTTTTAGAAAAGTTTGAAAAGTCAAATCTCGTCCTCTATTTTATTAGTCATACGATCCAGAAATTGCTAAATTCTTAAAGACTATTCCTTGAATCTACCTCTAAAAACTAAGTCCAAATCCATCTTATCTTAAAATTATTCAACCCATCCTTTTCCATCTTTTCCAAAAGAACAGCATAAGATATATAATAAAATAGTGACATCTGAGTAAACTCTCCATCATAGTTTCCTTGTTTAAAATCTAACATTCCCATCAAATAAAGGAAACAAAATTATTTGAGTAGGTTCTCTTAATGAACTAGTCTACTTGTGGTGATATCCCACTTGTTTTTCTAGATGTTTCCTTGCCCTTTCATTTACTTAAATATTCTAAAATTTTGACAGGAACTGAAGTCAAACTTACTGGTCTATAGTCTCAAGACCATATTCTTTTCATTTTTAAAAAATCGAGACATTTATCCCTTTCCAATGATATGATACTTTCTACACTTACTATGGTCTTCTAAGTATTATTGATAAGGGCTGGGGGCAGTTAGGTGGTTCAGTGGATTGGGAGCCAGGCCCAGAGGCAGGAGGTCCTGGGTTCAAATATGGTGACAGACACTTCCTGACTGTGTGACCCTGGACAAATCACTTAATTCTAATTGCCTAGTCCTTGTCACTCTTCTGCCTTGGAACCAATACCTGGCATTTATTGTAAGAAAGAAGGTAAGAGTTTTTAATTATTATTGATAATGACAAATAATCATATTTGCAAAATTTTCCAGTACCTTAAGACAGTCATCCTCAAAGTGTAATCAAGTGACCATTGAGGATTCCTGAAAGCCTATCTGGAAGTCTGTAAAGTCTAAACTATTTTCATACTAAGACATCTTACTTTCTAATATGATACATAATGGCAGATATAACCCACATAAACAAAAACTCCTTAGGAGATCTTCAATAACATTTTTAAATGTAAAGGGGTCTAGAGACCAAAAAGGTTTAGAACCAGTGCTCAAGGTTATAAGCCATTATCCAGGTGACTTGAATCTAGCAAAAGCATTTGTCTCTTAGGCATTTTTTCTTATTTCTAGTTCAAAAGATATCTTCTAAATAAATATTTTGAAGTTATGAGGTCATGGGATAAGTTCTCCATACACCTACATTTATACAATGCTTGAGTTACAGGTGTAATAGAAGGAGTGGGAGGGGAACAGGGGGAATGGAAAGAGAGAAATGGGGAGAGAGGGTGAAGAGACTCTTCTTCCCCTCTCTTTTCTGGGAAAGAGGTAGCCAAGTCTTTTCCCCCTGATAGAGGGAATATATCTCCTCAGAGAATAGTTCTTGGAGATGGAGGACAAGAACTAGAGAGATTAGCTTTGGTAAGATGACCTACTGCCTCCCCTTTGGACCCAGCTGTTGTTGAGAGGTAGGATGGATTCTTCTGCCTCTGGTCTCCTTAGGGACACCCACTGTCACTTCCCTTCAGAAACCTGCGATCACCCCACTATCAAGGAGAGACGTGTTCCTTGGGTTAGGCAGTTTGGATCACTGGGATCCTGAGTTAACCTTCCCCTTTTGGGGAGAGATGTGATTCTCCCCAAATCTTCTGTCCCCTCTCCTAGTGTTAGAAATCAGCCAGACATAATTCTAAAATAATAAACAATTTATTTGGGTTCACACTGAGAAGGAGAGATAAGGGTGTTGGGCAAGGAAAATGGGGAGTAGGAAACCCTAACACTTGTCCCCTCTGGCAGACTGAGCCCCGCTTCTTCTGGCCAACTGCTGGTTGATCCCTATTCCCCAGCTAACTAGCTTTTACTTCAGGAGTCCAGGAACAGGTCAGGAGATTTCTCTGTAGACAGCTTCCTTTCAAAGTCCCTATGTACTGTATTCACAGATGACTCTGTGCTGTTGTTGAGAATGAGGAAGAGGTGTCCAGGGATTCGCAGGGAAAGCTATTGATCCCCAGAGAGATCTATCTTCTATCCAGCTTGGGAGGGTTGCCTCCTTCCTCCCACTCTCAGCTGAAGAGGTAGTGACCAAATCACAGTTGGAGCACTCCCATGCCCCTTCTGTTCTCTGACTGGAATTCTTGCGGGTTTTTTCTTATTTGTACCTCCTTCGTGCTTCGGATTAATTCCTCCCTTACACAGGCCTGGGACATAGTAGATACTTAATAAATGTTTACTGACTTATCCTTTTGGACAGCTCTCATTTTTCCTTTTACAATTATTTTTTTTTTGCCCCTTTTTGTCTTCAGAATTTATTCTTGAATGACTTCCTATTCTTACTAAGGTGGCTTTCCCTATAGAAGTTTAGTTCATGAAATCCAACTTATCCTTCACCTGAACCATCTGAAATCTGTTTTTAATCAATATAGAGGTTACATGTCATGCTCTACCCATCTTGCCTCTCCACCACAAACACTAGGCTACTTTCCATCAAAGTTCCTATGTTTTTCACACTAGCAACTAGTTTCTTCCTTTTAGCAATAATCAGGTGTAGAATAGTATATTTGAAAGGGAAATTTATCATTAAGGCAAGTCAAGAATTTATTAGTTATTCTGGTTTTTGCAGAGTAAGTGACTTTTAGCATATATCTGGATAATTGAATGAGAGGTTTTGTTATCTGTTTCTTCCTTCTGTCCAGGTAGTAGATATCACAAATCACAAAATTGCTTCAGTTTCTCCCTCTACCATGTTTCACCCAAATGACACATAACATCCCATTTAAAAAAAATTTTTTTTTCATTAATGTTTCCCTTTTGTAGCACTGAATTTCTTGCTATTGTTGTTGTGGTGGTGGTTGTTATTGTTTTAGGAACATTTACTCATCATGATCAACCTGGTTTATGAAAGCATTCTTGGAGACCCTTTAAAAAAGAGGATAAAAATTGCACAGAAAAATGGGACAAATAGTAACAGAAAAGATTATTTGTGAATGCCCTTGCTAATGATGCACTGCTAGTGTTCAGAATTTAACATCTTCTCAGCCCAGAGATGACTAGTTACATCAAAGACCTGTGACTTTGCTCTGGGTATTATGATAGTCAAATGTATAAAACGATGCAGTCTTATTTGACCAAGGCTAAGAGAGACAAAATGATTCACTACATTATGCTCATTTTTATTCTTATTGTAGTTGATGGATGGTCTAAAAATCATGTCCTTCTTAGCGTTTTCTATCCCATTTCCTCACTCCACCATTTTGCCACCATCAATAGGGAAAGAGAGTTTGAAATTGATAATAAGATATTAAAACCATTATGTATTTTGATGATATTCATGAGTCAACATGGCCAAAAAAAAAAATAACCTAGTGATCAGTCTTTCAAATGGGAGTCACAAGCCATTGCCAGCATCATATGTGAAGTCTGGCCAGTTTGTGAAAATTTGAATTCTACTAGTAAAGTCTGAAATTCACGGGTTCCCTCTATGCCACAGTGACACATTAGAACTGAACTTCTGCAGAACAACATATGGATTGCCCCAAGGCTGTGCTGGTGTCTATGAAATATTAAAAGACCCAAAGGAAAGTGTCCTCTAGGGAGGATTTGCCATCAACCATGGACAAGAATTACAACAGAAAAGTATATGTGGAAAGGCTATGATTCTACTGGTTGAGGGAATAGCCACATGGAAGGGTTCAAACTTAGATTTCCATTATGGAACACTTTACGGCTATATCATTAGATCCTCGCAACTACTCTGTGAGGTAACTGTTGAAAGGTTTTTTGTTTTGATTGTTACTTGACAGATGCCACAGCTGAGGCTCAGAGAAATGAAATGATTTGCTCCAGATCAGAGCCACATTAAGTTTTAGAGCTGAAACTCTAACCAAAGTCTTTTGACTCAGACCAGTGGTCTTTCCAGAAAAGCCAGAAACATCAAATGCATTATTTATTTGTAATCCGTTCTATGGAAATAGGTATCGACTTACATCAAAAGCATTATGGAAAAGAAACAAATCTGCAAAGAGGTTGAAAAGCTAGATATGAAGTGGCTCCATTATTTAATAATGGAAATGAAGATTCTTTTTTATCTTACCTTCAAAAAAAGTATGTTTGCATATAGGTATGTATCCTTTTAGCTTGCCAGGAACTTAAATAAATGTCACTTGTTGGCAGAATATTTGCTACTAACATATGGTTCGCTAGCTTCTGGGATAGCAAGAATCACTAATGGATTTAATGGTCCCATTTCACTTGCACTACAAAATATCTAATAGGAGCAGTTACTACAGTGCACCATATCTACATGTGCTGAATGAATCAGTGCTTGGGAATTGATTTTTTTTAATCAGATAAGGAAAGAAAACAAATCATCATCAAGAGAGCCTTTTGCTATAATAAAGCCCCTGGACGTGTATGAAGGGAAATGGGCAGTTTGGAATTAGCAATAAGATATAAAGACACTGACCTCTTAAACACTGATTTGAAATGAGAGCTGATCAATAATAGCCAGATGTCCTAACACGTAGCCCTTTCAGTGCCATATGTCAGATGGCTCAACAACATGGAGTGACAATGTGAACCTAAATTGTCAACTGGTGAACCCAAATCAGTAGCTTAGAAACTAACAGAAAACAATGGCATTAGGGGCACTCTTGGTAAGAGATGGCAACGCTGAACTGGGAAACTGACTGATGTTTAATCCATAATTTACCTTTAAACACAGATAGATTTAAGTCAGCTCTAGAAATGATTAAATAGGGTCTAGGAGCATAAATACCAAATTGTTTAAACTACTTTTCACAATGAAGAATATGCATATTCCTGGTGGTGAAAGGTGTCAGAGATTGGTCACAGAGGTGAAAAAATCAGTGTTTCATTAATAATCTGTTAATGTATTACAAGAAACATTGAAGTAAATTTTCAAATCTAAATTGAAAGCAAGATCTTATAATTGTAAAGATAATCTCTTGGGGATATATATAATTCTAGATCAGGCATCCTTAACCTCTATGTATCTCATAGACTTCTAATAATATTGTTTTTAAATGCATAATGTACATGTAATGCTAATGTTCTCTTAGAAATTAATGAAAATAGAGATGTACTGTTTTCTCATCCAAGTTCACAGAGTCTTTGGATGCCCATGGATTCCAGATTAAAAATCTTGGCTCTCATAGATTGAGTGAGAAATGGCAATTGTCTTCATTCTACCAGAGACTTTGTAACATCAGGTAAATCATTCTTTTTCTCTAAGGCTCAGTTTCTCCAGATGGATAATTAATGTAATAAAGCCTTTTATTATTATTATTTATTATTATATAATAATAAACTTATATTTTATATAATTTATTATAATTATAATAATAAATTATTATATAATGAAACTAATATAATAATGAATATGATACTATAATTAAATAATAATGAATAAAGAATATAATAATAATATTATTAGGTTTGTCTACAAAGCTATAGAATGTTTAGTTTCACTCATTAGAGCAAGATCATAGGTTGCCTTCCATCTGAGTCAATTAGCATAGTAGCAAAAGCCACTGTTCTTTGGGCAAGGCTTGAACCCCTTATCCTGACCAGCCATCTTTTAGATGTGAACTATTCATCACAAAGGGACCAGAGAAGAGAGTGATAGATCAGTACAAACTCATCACCCTAACTCTACAAATCAAGGCATAATGAATGTCATCCTACCCAAGTTCTTTCTTTACAGGAGGAGGATCAAGCATTCTGAGGTGTAGAACATGAAGCACTTTTCATCATTCCAGCAAAGAATCCTGCTAATTGTTGGGCTGCTGCTTTTGACAATGTCAGTATTTCTTCCATCAGGAAACATTTATGAATTCTAATTTTTTGTTTCATAGGAATTGAAATGATCGTGTCTTTTCTAATTGAGACATTGGAATATCTTTCGTTCGGGCATCTCCAGTCACTGGTTTCCTCTTTCTTGCTCTTTGATAGGAAGTATCTGAGCTATTCCAACAGTGTTTTCTAAGCAATAGAGTTCCTTGTCTAATTAATAACAGCAAAAGGAGAACTCTGGAGGGATCCATGTCTCTTGCTCTTTCTGAAGGTCTACAAGGAATGCTATTCTCTTTTTGATCGCAA
Source organism: Monodelphis domestica (assembly GCF_027887165.1). NCBI lineage: Eukaryota > Metazoa > Chordata > Mammalia > Didelphimorphia > Didelphidae > Monodelphis > Monodelphis domestica. The sequence continues at coordinate 516,654,034 of NC_077229.1, read as the reverse complement.
GTGTTAATGGTGTCAGCAATTGTTGCAGTAAAAACACACAGCTCCATGTCCCTAGTCTTGACAGGTAAAATGCCTCTCATTTAGCCATGGGGTCATTTCTCTCTAGAAATAATGTCCTCAGGTTGGCACATGTAAAACTTCAGAACAACTAAGCAGCCAGGGCTGCCAAGGAGTGCATAATATCAGAGGCTTGGCAAACCTGGGAGGCGGCCCTCAGAAAGTGTTTCAGGAGGAGACTGGGAAGTCACTTCCATTACTTAATGGTGTACTTATACATTACATATGGGCATAATGCAAAGAAAGTCCCCTTGGGGGGACTCTCATCCAGAGTTGGAAAACATTTAGGCCTGCTGAGCCCTGAGTGATGGGAAAATGTGTGTGCCACTCAAGAAAAAAGTGTTGGTGGAAAAAAAAGTGTCACACACCCTGTTGTTTCCCATCATATTGTGACCTGGTGACAGCCTTGGTAAGTTTTTAATAAAAGACTTGGGGGTGGGAGAAATGCAGGGAAAGGACTCAAACTTTGTGCTCTAAGTGACCTATTAGAGCTAATGAAATTGTCACTGTGATTATTTCATTATTAGTAGTCAAGTGAAATAAAAAGATCAGTTTGAAAACTATTTTCCTACTACTCAATAATAACTCAAAACATGAATATAAACACTCCAACAGGGGTACTCAGGAATTTTAAAATACTGTCGAGTGGGTGGTCAATCACAGGACTTGGAAAACACTGACTTTGCATGCTAAGTAGCCAGGAGAAAATCCAGTACTTCCCTGTACTGATCCACAGAGACACTCACCCAAAGTCTCCAGAAATGGGGGTTAGGAGAAATGTTCAAAGGGCAAAAGTCAGATTTTGCTTCTATAACTCCTTTAAGAGGCAACTGGTGGTGAATGGCTCGAGTACTTGGCCTGGAGTCAGGAAGATCTGAGTTCAAATCCAGACTTGCTATGTGCCCCTGGACAAGTCACTTAACTCCTTTTTACATCAGTTTCCTCTACCACAAAATGAGGATTATAAGAGCAACTACCTCACAGAGCTGTTCTGAAGATCAAATGAGATCATATTAGCACAGTACCTAGCACATAACAGGCTCTATCTATAGACATGCATGTCCCTTTCCTCTAGGCTCTGCCCAGTAATTTCATCACCAAATGTTGTCCTACAGAAGATCTCAGACAGACATCAATCCTGCAATAAACTACTATCTCCTAAACTTCAACACTATCAGACCAGGTCATTGAAGAGAATTATTCTCCCCTTAGTGTTTTGGGATGCATTTTGGAGTGGTGAATAGATACTGGGCTCAGAATTCAGAAGATGTAGCTCAAGTTCTCTGTCTCTGACATATACTGGCTTGGTGACCCTTGGCATTGACACTTCACTTTTCACAGACAAATCCTCAAGATTATTTATTGCAGGGAAAGTGTGCTTTTGTCAAACCCAGAGAAAGAGGGAAAAAATAAGGCAGGAGTCTTATAACTGGACGATAGAATATGAAAGATCAATTTCTTTATTAGCCATGCTCTTAGCCAAAAAGGAACTAGAATGAATTTCACATAAGCAAGCATCCATCATCAGCTTCTGACCAATCAATTTCTTCCCACTAGAGTTCTTTCATTCCGTTACAAACTTCCAACCAAAAGAAAAAGAGACCCATCATGAAATATTATCCTATTATCCCTTAGATGAGGGCTATTACTATTGGGTCTGCCATGCTGTGTCTTAGACGGTCATGACTCTGGTTTTCCCATTTTGCTTAGACTGGGTAGACACCATCAAAAGTGTTCTGATTATGTGCAGTCCTGGTTCCACTGTAATTTGTATTTCTCCTGAGGATATCCTAACCCTCCCCAACTCTTTCCAGTGCTGACATCTCTTTATTCCATGTGCCCTAACTCACTTGGCCTAGAAGAAGATTAGGGATGTTCCTTACTCCTCAGGACCACTGTTATATCCCATCCATGATATCATTATTCAAACACTTACTTTAAAATGGGAGTCATTCAACAATGGAATGATACCACCAGTTATTCACCTCCAGATACTTCCCTATCTTACACAAAGCATCAAAATCTGGTTTATCATTTCATCTTTGATTCTTTATCATTCATGACCAACACCTTGAGCCTGATTCAACAACACCAAGCTCAATGATGTAATCAACTTCAGTCATCCATTGGTGTAGATGAGCCCTAGAAGGTACCATTATTGAAGACTTTTCAGCTTTCAAAAGCTTTGTTTTTCCTCATGTGGCTTTATTCCTGGGTGGACTCTTGGTCTTCATCATGATCTGCAGGTCCTTGATAGATTGCTAATTACTCGATCAATTAAATCCATCTTCTGTTTTACTTTTAGTGCTCCTCCATATGGAAACTATGGTTAATCCAATTCTATTACATAAATATTTATTAAAATATCTATTATGTGCAAGTCACTCTACTAGCAGCCAAGGATGTAGATTCAAAAAGGAATACACTGTGTTCACCCTCAGGAAGTTCATGATATGGCAGTGTGCATATATGTGCATTGACTATGTGCAGAAATAAGTATGCTAGAAGGTAGAATTGATGGGTAAAGGATAAATACAGGAAAAAATGTCTTTAAGAAAGAATTGTCATATAATCTGGGGCAGACAAGGAAGATTTCATATAAAAATGCCATCTATCTGGGCCTTGAGTAATAACATGAGCTGATATGTATATCACATTCTATTAAATTTTACATACATACCTTAACTTCTCTATCCTTATAACAAAAAACTCCAAGAGACAGATATTATTATTTGTGCTTGTTTTTCAATTGTTTCAGTCCAACTTTTTGTAATTTCTTATCATGGCAATGGAGTCATTTGCCATGTTTTTGTACAGCTCATTTGGCAGATGAGGAATCAATAGGGTTAAGTGACTTGCCCAGGTTCACACAGGAAGTGCCTGAGGCTATATTTGAACTCAGGTAGATGATCCTTCCTGATTTCAGGCCTGGCACTCTCTCCGCTATGCCACCTAGCTGCCTGTTGATATTATAGGTAGTATTTTCATTTTCTAAATTAATAAAACTCAGACTTAGAAAGATACAATTATTTGTCCATCATAAAATGAGTAAATTTTGTTGAAAGAATTTGAACTAGTTCTTCCTGACTGCAGGTCAAGTTCTCTTGCCATCATACGATATTGTTGGTCTAGAAAGCGGCCGGTTTCCACAACTCGTAGGAATAGAGATCCAAGCACTTGCAAAGGGTGAGGGGAGGAGGGGTGAAGGAGTGGGCTTCTAGGAAGGCAATATAATAATTGAATTGTGATTTCAGGCAGGATCAGATGACCAAGGAGGAATTGATGGTTTAAGTAGAAACAATTGGAACTTGAAAGAAGTAATGGCTCCACTGTAGAATTGGCATTAAAGAAAGAAAAGGAATACAGGAGAGAATAACATGAACTCTAGATTTGGAGAGGACAAAGGTACTTGGGAAGATTTGACAATTAAGCCCTAAAATCCAATAGGAGAAGAAGTAATCCAAAAGAGATTAAAAACTCTCAAGAGTTAAATTCCAAAACTATACACTAAAACAAATTCCAGTAAAGAAGAAAAAGGGGTTATGTCTCAAGACTGGTGAGGATATACAGGCAACATACAGAGAATTTAGAAACAACAAAATGAATTTAATATTGAGCAGATTTTATAAAACCAGTGCCAAAGACAATATAGCTCCAAGTTCAGCAAGGCTATTCCTAAATGCTAAAGACCACAAAGGTTTTTCCTTTTTTTAAAGTGATATTGGAAGAATAATAAGACCTAGCATTTATATAGAGCCTACTATGTGCTGGATACTGGCTTAAGCCTTTTAAAAAAATTATTTCATTTGAACTTCACAACCATGCTGGGAGGTAGGTGGTGTTATTTTCCCATTTTACAGTTGAGGCAAAGAGAGGTTAAATGACTTAACTAAAGTCATCCAAGTGGTAAGTGTCCAAAACCAAATTGAAACCCAGGACCAGAATTCTATTCACTGTGCCAAGTAGCTACCAAATTTTAAAAAAAAAATGAATAGACATATAAGAGGGTGAAAAGAATGAAGTTAAAGGGGGGAAAGTGGCAGAATTACACAATTCATTTGTTTCTGTTTTCTCAAACAAGGAGAATTTTTTTTTTTTGCCTAGAAAGGACTGTAAAAATCATTAAAAGGGTTTTGAAGCAAAGTAGATGAGGAGAGATCATGTAGCTGGTTGATTGAAGTCACCAGATTCAGTCAGTCAATAACATCTATTAAGCAACTGCTAAGTGCCGGTCACTATGGTGAATACTAGTTAGAAAAAGAAAGGCAAAAGACAATCTGTGCTCAGGAGGAAGGCAAAAGCCTACAAACTACAACCCACAATAGTGAAAGAATCTCAAGTGTTACTGGTTAGCCCCTATCGGTGATAAATGGAAGTGTATAGAGAGGGAGGGAGGGAGGGAGAAGCCACTAGAACTAATGGCGGCTAAACATTATTCTAATGTATACAAAAGTAAAGTGAATGGAGTTTACAAACTCTAGACCAGTGAATTTGACCTTAATCTTCCAAACAAATGCTAGAATGCTTAAGTAAAAAGAAGACAACGAAGTCGTGGCCTTGGTTTCATCAAGAAATGTCTCCTTTCTGATGGAATTAATGGGAAAAAATCAAGGGAATACATGGTTAGAGCTTACTTAGATTTTAGAATTGCAACCGACAAAGTAACTTACGATGGACTTGTGGACAAGATGAAGAAGAAGAGGACGAGAGCAGTCAGCACAGCTAGATGGATCTGGAACTAAAAACCAAAATGAAAGAATAGCAAGTAATTAATGGCTTAATTTCAATTTGGAAGAAAGGCTCTAGGAACAATAATACTTATATGGGGTTTGTAGCAGGCCACACCTAGCTATGGGCAAGGGAAACAGTTAGAATGTACAGAGTGGCTTAGAAGAGAGCATGCTCAGTCTTGGCTAGTAAAGCCTCTGACCCTTGATCCCAGCTTCCCCCAGGTTAGGCGGGAAAACAGGTTTCTTTGTGTTCACCTGGCTAAGATAAACCACACCTATACCTTGTCCTAATTTACAATTACCCAATGGCAATACACTATGTAATTCATCAATATGTATTGGGTACATTTGCATGTCAAAGACATTAAAAGCAGCCACAGCAGTCACCTCTGGCCAAGCTCCATCTTTAATTCCTTTCTGTCTCTATCTCTCTCACCTGGGACCTGGCCTTCAGCCAGCCACTTTCTTTTCCAATGCTAATACCTAGCTCTTTCTAATTCATTCCATTGTCTGCACCCTATTCTCTCAGCCATAAGGTTCGGGCTTGGCAAATAGTCTGAGGAACCTAGGCTGATCTCTCAACTAGCTATATCATTTCTCATGACCTGTGTGGTATTAATTTTGGATCACTGGATGGTTCATGCCTTTGTGTGATCCAGAGATCGAAGTTCTGCTGTGGCTCCATTGTAATCAATAAGGCCTGGTTTCTGACTTATTTCTGCCATCTCATACCTGGCTCCATCATGCCCCCTGCGGAATCCAATCTACTATCCTTTCTCTCTCTCTCTCCTTGAGGCATTCGCAGAGACTGCCTCAGGGTTTAAGCCCTTTTAAAATATTTTATTCATGCTTCACAATATTCTTGGGAAGTAGGTATATTATTATACCATCTTCATTATAAAGATGAAGACACTGAGGCAAAGAGAGATTGACTTGTCTAGAGTCTCACAGCTAGAGTCTAAGGCAGGATTAGAACCCAGGTCTTCCTGACTTCCCATCTAGCAGTTACCCACTATGCCACCTAGCACCTGGTGCACCACCAAATTCTTCTCTGTCCACATTTTTTATCAGTGATTCAGGTAACCACATAAAAGGAATGCTTACCAGATTTCCAGATGACATAAAACTGGGCAGGATAGTTAACTTGTTGATTAAGAAAGTAAACATAAAAAAAACATTTTAACAGGCTAAAATATCAAGCCAAATAAAGTAATAAATGTGCTGACAATGAATGTGGAGGCAAGTAAGTGGCTCGAATGGATTGACAGCCTGACCTAGAGACAAGAGGTCCTGGGTTCAAATCTGGCCTCACTGTATTAAAGAGATGATCTGTGTGGAACTATTTCTGGTTGTGGTTGTGATCAGGTCCCCTGCTTTGTTTCTTGCATGCTTGTCTTGTCTTGTAAGTCCTCTCTTTCTTCATGCCTCTTCCACATCACATACTTCTTGGCTGTGTGACCCTGGGCAAGTCACTTAACCCCAATTCTTCTGTCTTGAAACCAAAACACAGTATTGATTTTAAGATGAAAAGTAAGAGTTTTAAAATCTCATCAGGATTAGTGCTGTTTCCCTCAGGGGAAGTCAACTTTATTCCTTTTTGAAGAGACTTACACCAAAGCCTTCAATAAGTGAAAGAAATTAGAATAGGGAAGACTCCTCTCCCTGTCTCCCAGTTTCCCCCTTATTTCCTTCCCCTAAGAGAATAAATAGACCCTTTTCAACTAAAGAAACTGTTCTAAAGATTTTTTGTGAGTAAAGGGAGGAACTGATTCACAATCTGTGAGGCAAACTTCATTAGGTTGCTTAGTGAAGAGACAGAAAGTAAAGCTGAAATCAGCTTCCTTCCTTCAAACTGTTTCCTGGTGTAACATCTTTTGATTTCCCTCATCATCTCTCACTAATTCCCCTCTAATACAGCATCTTACAAATCATTCCCCAATAAGGATATGAACAGGCAGTTCTCAGATGAAGAAATTTAAATTATTTTTAAGCATGTGAAATAAAGATCCAAATTACTATTAATTAGAGCAATGCAGATTAAAATAACTCCGAGTCCTACCTCACCCTATCAGGCTGGCTAACGACCAAAAAAAAAAAAAGGAAAATGATCATTTTCAGAGTGGATGTGGGAAATTTGAGACTCATACACTGTTGGTAGGACTCTGAACCAATAGGACTAGTTTGAAGAGACATTTTTATAGCCAAAGGGTTACAAAATTTTTTCTACTTTTATATCCAGAAATACCACTACGAGGTCTAAATCACAAATGGATCAAAGAGAGGGGGAAAGGATCTTTTCTTGTAGTGGCAACATTTGGGAACTAAAGGGATATCCACCAATTGGGGAATGATTGAAGAAATAATGGTATACAATGGTAATGGAATATAATAACACTTTAATGAAGTGATGCCAAGTGAAGTGAACAGAACCAGATCCTATACCACATTTCCTATGGTCTGAGGGAGAAGAGAGTAGAGAATGGAAGAGGACATAGATCACAACATTATTAAAAATTATATCTATGTGTAATTGAGAAAATATAATTTAAAATTTTTAAAGGAGTATCTTTAAAAGGAATCATAGTCATAGTTTCAATATATTAGGAATAATACAAATGCAGGATCTCCATCCACCATATTATCTCACTTCTCCAGGTAAGAATTTCGATATCTGTAAAGTCTCAAAACTGTGAAGTTGGCCACAGTAGCCAAAAATAAGGTACTGGATAATGAAAGCCACCTTGGGCCCCTTCCTCTGAAAACCAGTAGAACTTACTTTCCATTTGATTTATGTGACATTGATCACATTCTTCTCTTTACAGACTTATTTCACTCCTTATTTATATATAGTTTGTTGTTGTTGTTGTTGTTTTTAAACCCTTACCTTCCATCTTGGAGTCAATACTGTGTATTGGCTCCAAGGCAGAAGAGTGGTAAGGACTAAGCAATGGGGGTCAAGTGACTTGCCCAGGGTCACACAGCGAACCTAGGACCTCCTGTCTCCAGGTCTGACTCTCAATCCACTGAGCCACCCAGCTGCCCCCTCTTATTTATATATGTTAATGTAGGTCTTTTATTTTTTTCTAAATCCATTTTTCCTTTATTTTTTAAATTTGGGGAATTGGGTTTTCCTTGATTATTCTTTCTACACACACACACACACACACACACACACACACACATATTATTTCACCTCTTGGACTGAGTCAGATTAAAAATGATTGGGGAAATATCTAACAAAATGAATAAAAACACAATAGAACATAGGAAGTGTTAATATGTGATTTTCTAAGTCAATATGTGGTTCATGTGGCACCAATTCTATTTGAGTTTTAGACCATTTATCAAAAGAAGTCATTGTCAGAGGCAGTACTAGATAATTGACCATAATATGTTAACACAGATTCCCTTTTCCCCTCCTCCTCACTCCAAAAGACTTAAATCATAGTGAATAAAAGAGATATTGTCAAATGGTCAGTGATGAGACAACCCTATTCTCTCTACTTCTTTCAAAGGGTCTTGATCAGCAAGCATTTGTAGCATACCTTATAGAAAGACACTAAGAACTCCAATCAAAACAAGGAAAGCAGCACTGGCTATTCAATAATGATGGGCTGACTGCATACAAATTACTATGCCATGTGAAAAGAGTACAAACATGAAATGAGACATTCCTTGCTTCCAAGGTACTTAATTAGATCTTGGATCAAGTTTATGGTGGCCAAAAAAACAAATAAACAAACAGGCAAATTTGAAAGCCAAATGAGGAGCTCTATACCTGCTTCTGGGTATTACCTTTGGTTCAAAGAGGCCCAACCCCACCTTGAATGCCACTGAAATTGCCCTATTAATACTTTCAGATCTCATTGTAAAGAACTATGTTTTTAAAAGGAGTATTTATTAGAAAGATGGACAGAACTACAAATTGGTCCATCTATTTTAGAAAGAAATTTAAAGTGATTTAAATAAAATCATTAAAAATGTCCCTATCCTTTGAACCAGGGATTAAAATGATGTGCCAGCATCCCAAGGAGCCCAACCACAAAAACAAGAGACTCATATACACCAAAATAGTGATAGCACCACTTTGTGCAGAAGCAAAGAATTGTAAAGAAAGATCTGCTACTTACCTATGTTGTTTGGGTGTATTTATTCACCTTCTGGGTCTCATTTTCCTTATCTGTAAAATAAAGGAGCTGTACTAGATGGTTTCTATCCTTTCCAGCTTGAAACCTATAGCCTAAATTTAAGATGTTTATATGAAGTTTGTTTTCCTCTAAAGCACTGAATTTAAATTATATCTACTATTCCTGTAGAGACATTCCTGGCATTGACAAATAGTTCAGCATCAGAAATGAATTTAATTTTATCTCTGGAAATATTATGAAAGAGGCATTACCATCTGCTTTGCCCTCAAACCCTAAGTAACATGGGACCATTCCATCTAACTTGCAACCATCTGTATGAGTTGTCTCCCCTATTAAATTGGGAGCTCCATGAGAGCAGGGAATATCATACTTTTCCATTTATATCTCCAGCTCTTAGCACAGTGCTTTGCACACAGAAAGTCCATCATAAATGATTTATTCTATTATTTATTCCAACACATCAGTGACTTTATCCATATTTAATAAGTATGTATTGATTTCACAAAATATATAAATTTCTTAGTATTCTTTCTAAATATTTGCTTAATATTTTATGCAAAGTTTGCACATTCTATGTTTACAATCACAATCTCCCCAAGTCTCAGTTTCCTCATTCAAAAAATAAGAGAGATAGACTAGAGATAGCCTGTTAGGTCTCTTGTAGTTCAAAGTCCATAATCCTGCCATACCTGACAGTGCATAGCACAAAGATAGGGAAGAACAAAATATAATAAAAGTATCAAAACTATATCTTCTTTCTTCCCCTTCTCTGATCTCTTTTTGTCACCTTTTAACTTAAGCCTTTATTCAGTGGTACAGTAGGCATTGACTAGTCCAGTTGTCTGTCCTCAGGGGTAAAGAATTTCTAGGCTCCTAACCTAAAATATATTAAAAAAAAGATGTAGTTAGTTTTGTGCATAACATCGAATTAAGCATTTTCTGCTTGAAAATATTCATTCACAGCTCATTTTTTTCCTTTAAAAAATAAAATTTGTGGATATTGAAGGGAAAATCTGAAAAGAAGTCATTCATATCTCCTGGAGATAACAGAGCAAGAAACAATGTAACAGAACGAAGCCAATAAAAGTAGACAGTAAGTAGAGGAAATGCTTAGATATTAATTGACGGGTAATTTAATTAAGAAAAGATTTGCGTGTTGCCACCTGTGTTGGATGCAGATATTAACTAGATAGAAAATTTAGCAACATGTTATCCTGAATAATGAATCAATTTCACTTCTTGTCACAGAAGGGGGATCGATTTCAAGACACTAAATGCATGAAAAATACATTCTGAATCAACCCTGTGGTTAATCGAAATGTATGTGGAAGAAGCTAAACTAGTGTTTATTTCTGCAGTGAATTTCACACTGAATCAATAGACACTTAAGGGCATTAGAAATGTTTTGCTATGAAACCTCCTAAGTTGGTTCTCAAGCAAAATGAAGACATGAACAAGACACTAAAAGATAAATTGAAAAATTTTATATATGAGAGAAAGAGAGAAACTAAGTCACTGGAATTCATAATTATCTTATTCCAAAAAGTAGTTGACAACATTCTTATTCTAAACAGTGTGTAACAAAAAACACTGAAAAAACTGTGGCCATCTACACTTAAAAACAATAATCCATGGCATCAGTAGCAGAACCAAGATGGAATTCATGCACTCTACTTTGAATGCATTACTCTCCTCCCTGATACCATCACTAAATTATCTTCAGTTCAGTTCCATGATGTTTCTGTGATGAAGAACCACAGAAGGGGCTGCTTTGGGAGGTCTTCCCCAGAAGTCTTCAAGCAAAAGCTAAGTAGCCATTGTGTAATAGATTTTATAGAAATGCTTCTTAGTCAAATGAGATGTACTAGTTGGCCTTTGAGTCCCCTTACAACTCTGAGCTTCTGTGATTCTTTAACTTCCTTCCTTCCTTCCTTCCTTCCCTACTTTCTTTTCACCTTCTCCTATCTTAAGTCTTTAGCCAAGGACATAGTGGGCATTGACTAGTTTCTTTCTTCCCTGTAAGTTAAAGAATCACAGAAGCTCAGAGTTGTAAGGGGACTCAAATCTATCTATCCCACTTTAACACACACACACACACACACACACACACACACACACACACACAATCTAAAAGAAAAAATACTCTTTCTATTCAGTTGTTCCACACAAATTAGACAGAGGAAAATGCAATGAGGTGAAGGGTTAAGGTTGGAGAAAAAGAATGTGGAGAATGCTGCACTGATCTTCAGAATCCCCAACCAACTTTACTACTGTATAAAATTCACTGCTTGGATTGGATTCCTAACCCTGTCCTGTCAGAGAGAATAGAAGGCTGCCAGAGGGGGCAGGTGTACTCTGGCCAAAGTCCCTCCAACACTGTTTTCACAATCTCTTGAAACCTCCAAGGATTCAGCAGGCATTTTCATTCCTCCCAGGGTCATTCCCTCAAACTTCTTTGGTTAAACCCAAAGCTCTTTCTGCTCTAACATTAGTTCTTAATAGCTACCCCTTCATTCACATCACTTCCCTATTCCATACCCCAAGCCCAGGAGTAAAGTGGCTGACACCTTTCAATATGATGAAGGCAAGAATAAGCACCACTCCAGCCTCTGGCCCACAGCTGATCCTCCTTCCCTATTTAGTCCTATAGCACCATAAAGTTTTGACATTGGATGAACTAATATATGCAAAGCTTTTTTGGAATTGTAAAGTACTTTCATTACATGCCCAAATCCACTAAATTATTTCACAAAACAGTGCATTGCTTCCTCACCTCCATCAAAGCTTTCTCCCCAATCCAGCTCACTCAGATTTTTTCTTTTTGCTAAAATCCTAAACTGGCCCTCAATTTAAAAAAACAATCAAGCTTTCAACATATACCCCCCTCAAAAAAAAAAAACAACTATCTCTGGCTTCTCAGAGCAGTAGGCTGGCTCCTACTCCAACATGGAACATCTTTAATTCATATTCATTATGGAAGTACTCCAGAGGCTTCAAAATAGTCTACCCAGGTCTGAGTTTGTTATTTGATTATCTAACTTAATCCCATTAGACACTGATCTTTTAAATAGTAGGAAAACTGCTGACAAAATGCTGCTGCAAAACATTAAAAATTCCCCGTGTGGAAAGAATTTAATTTCACAATTAGCTGCCATGGAAGCTGATGCTTGATTCATTTAACTATTGATTTGGGGGTAAACTTCAAACAAAAATGAAAGGCAATTGGTGATTTAAAAAATAAACCTTGCCTGATTTCATGGAAGCTTAGTGGGATTAGCTGACCTCTTGCTCTTTCATTCAAGAATCTGTGGGTGCTTCAGGTCCTTTTGTTTAGAAACTAGTCATATTACACTGGCTCGAATTTTCAGTTCCATTTGAAGGAAAAATGAAATAAATATTCCAACTTAATGGGGGCACTTCCAATTTCATTAAGTCACTAACCATTTGTCCTATTCCCATTTGACTCAGGGCACTATAAGAAGGTGGGGTGGAGGTATGACCTCTTTCCTTTAAAAAGGAGGATTCTCAGAAAAAAGGAATAAATATATTTATAATCATGATTAAGACAAATACAAACAATATTGAATAAAATTATGTACATAGGAATTGAAGAAGTTTATCATCAGAGGTTGACCAGCGAAGGCTTCATTTGGATAAGCAAAAATTCTATTCAAAGTGGCTAGAGCAAGCTGAAGATTTCATAACTACAATAATGATGAGTATATATACATATATGTATATCTGTAAATGCAAATGTAATTTATATACACTATCTATGCCTCTGTTTTCTCCTCCCAATATGATTGATATAATATTGTCTTCACTTAACTTCCAAGCAATTTAGGAATGTCATCGAATTGATGTTAATTAATAGAAAGGTTTTTTTTTTTCCTGATAAGGAAATGATTTATTAGTGCTAATGGGTTGTATTTAATTCTCATATTTTCTTAACCATAAAACAAGGTGAAATGAAAAAGAAAAAAATAAGCAAAATGATTAGGAAAGAGAAAGTGAAGCTTTATCTCCAAGGTAGAAACTCATTTCCAAGAACTCCCTAGCATATTGATTCTCAACTTTTTTGTTTAATTTGTTTGTTTGAAGTATAAAACTTTCTGCCCTGAGGAATTACAGCAAACTAATAAGTGGCAACATCCCTGGAGGGCTGAATTGCTTGTTCATATGCAATTTTCCTTCCATAAGAACAACCATTTTTATTAATTCTTTGCTAGTTCAAGGTTTTGTGTTTTGAGTGTGGAGAAGATTTGTAATAGGCAACTTTGGCTTATTTTTGTGAATACTATATCATGTTGATAAGTAAAATGCATATTTAAATTATTTTTGAATTTTTATCAGCAATAAAATATCTATCCCAAATTTCACAGCCCACCTAGGAAAACTTCAAGCATTTGTATGCCATGTCCATTGAGAACACTGCTTTCATAGTTAGAATTGTACATTAGTATTCTACAGATATTTGTGTCATGAATAAGGTAGTATGGGATAGTGGAATGAATCTTGAACTTGGAGTCATTAGATTATGTAAGTGGGATTATATAAAAAGTTGGACTCGATTATATTTGAAATAGGGTCACCAGGAATTTAATTTAATCTAAAGAGATTTATTTATAGTTTATTTACAAAATATAGAAAGAGTGAAGTAAGAAAATCAGAAAGAGTTTAGGGTAAGAGATCTAGTCTAAGCACTAAGTAATTTAATCCTGGCCCCTGGCTCAACCTGGGCAGGAGAGTTAGTCATTAGGCCTCAGCAAAGCCAAGGACCTAGGGAAGTCTCTCTCAAGAGGCTAGTCTCTTCATAAAATCCAATATGAAAGGGGTTCACCTTTCACTCACCATATCTTGGGTCCAGTCAGCAGATTTTCCACTCCAAAGAAAGAAAGAACTTCCAGTAGAAATGCACTCAGGAAGTTGTTGCTCCCTTTTAAAGACACTTTCTCTTGCTTCACTTCTTGTGTCTTCCCCTAATTCCACATCTACCAATCACAGTTGAAGTCCTGCTTTAGGACTGCCCAGGAGGCAGTTAGTCAATTGTGCTTCATCATCCACTCTCTCACACATGGGTCACAGACCTCCCCCACTCGTGTGAATGGGGTAATTACACCTTTGGGGATTAAATCAAAAAATGGGCAGATCTTCCCACTCAAGTTTACACTCTTGGTGATTAAATCTGAAAATAGGCAGAGGTTACAATTTAATCTTCACAATCAGGGGAAAATTAATTATTTTCATTTTCACAATCAGGAGAGAATTAAATTTAATCTTCCCAATTACTAGGTTTGGAATTTAACTCTTACTTTTAAAAGCTATGTGACTGAAAGCAAACCATTGAATCCCTCTGAGCTTGGATTTACTCATCTGTCTAGCGGGAATGACAATACCACCCAGAAGTGAAAGGGCAGCTATTAATGACAATAAATAAAAATAATTTGTCCTGAAGCAAATTGTTTTTCTGGATTTTTTTTTAATTTAAAAAAATATTTCTCCATGCTTATATCACATTAAATAATTAATTAGAAATGAAGGAAATACCTTGTTAAATGATCAAGTCTTAATCTGAGATTGTTTCTACAATGTTGGCATGTAAAGAAAGACAGAAGACAAGAACTAAACTAAAGCCAGTAAGCCACTGCTCTTCAATTGAAATTCGAAGCATCTTTCACTGGTTTTTCTCTACTCCGCTCTCCCAGCCCCAACCTCTCAACTCACAGTGCTTTCTTTTTTTTCACTTATGTAGGTCTATCTCAAAGGGGAGAACCCATGAGGCCAGAAGATTCCCCCATAGAAGACCGCTCCCCAGAATGCCATGTTTCCCCATCCACTCCCAATGCCTGGAATTCCACCAACACTGAAACTGACCATGTCTTTCATTCCATAGAGAAGGCTAAAAATCCAGCAACATTTGAGAGAAAATAGTGCAGTGACAAATCCAGAGTAAAGTGTAAGGGAAGGAAAGATGGAGCATAAACCACAGAAAGAAGAATGTTAGATTGGACTCCTTCACGGTTCTTCCCAGAGATGGTGTTGGTGGACTAGAGAGTTCCTAGAAAATTCATAGGCTCAAAGTTTCTGCCTTAGGATAAAGGGAAATGAGAATTCTTTTTTAAAAATATAGTCATGATTATTCTGCTATTTACCAACTATTTGATTATCAAATGTTAATATTTTATAGTTGTAGAAGTACGCAGACTCTTATTAGTTCTTTGGCACCTCTAAAAAGTTATGGAAGGACAAAAAAATAAAATAAGGAACTAAACCACATTAAAATGAGAGCAATGTATTACTATACATTTTTTTTATCATAGAATAAAAAAGGGGTTATATTTTGCATAATGAGTGCCATGGCAACCATATGTATTTGGTTCAGATTATTTATGGGGTATGGAAAATACCCTGGGACAATTCATCTCTGCAACACCATGCTCTCCCTTTTCCCCCTCTCTCTTTCCCTCATGAAAGTGCCAGTAAATGACTGTAAAATGTGTGTTGCTTCTCAGAAAATCAATGATAATTGTTTGGAATTTTCACATGTTTTTACAGCTCTCAAGCTCCTAGTTTCTCCTCAGTTTCATTCTCAAGAATTTTTTTTTTGGAGGGGGTTAACCATTTTATGGTTAAAGAGAAGAAAAATTACCATGGATAAATGAAAGGAAATGTACAGGCACAAAGAGATGTGTGTAAGGGGGAGCCAGAAAGAAAGACAGATGGAATATCAGAGACAGAACAAATACTAACTTTGTGTATTGTTTATAATTCCAAGCCACAGACCCCAGGGCTGAATTATCTTTTAAGGGAGAAAACAAGCCAAATGAAGAGTGCTGTGCACAAGTCAATGTAACTTCTACTGGTCACTTTTTCAAAGTCACCCAATGAATGCCCATAAGTGTTATTTGCCTAAAATTCATATCTGACATCTGAAACCTGAATTCTCTTTTTTGTACTAAAATTTTTTATGAGAAATATTCACCAGGATTTTTAAAATCCTCCGAGTTCAGTACTCCTATTTGTGCTATGATTAAATAAAAGGATCTTTTTAATGAGTATACCTTTTACGCACAGGATCTAATCCAAATCAAAGGAAAGATTGGCTTTATCCATATTTTAAATCAAATCGAAAGGCAAAGAAAATTATGCCATTTAGGACACTTTGCTTCATGAAATTTAAACCCGTTTGGATTAGGACAAACTTTCTTGCCTTCCTCTGAATTTTCCCCATAATAAACATGGTTGATTTGTCATTAAATTTGTTAGTTTCTGTTTGATATTATGAGGAAGTGGGCAAGAGAATGGGGGCACCAGATTTTAAAAAAGGAACATGTTGGTTTCTCAGTAACAAGTGCTGACCAGGACAAATCGGCATCAAGCACGCAGTACTGATGTAACGTAGACATTTGCTGCCCTCTTTTGGAATAAATAATGGAACAATGCAATAAATGCTTCTCTATTTTTCCTATTGTCTGCTTTCCACCATCACCACATTGCTCAGCAAACAAAGGGCCATGGCACTGTGAAGTAGAAGACTTGCAATGGAGACTGTTGAGTTCATTTTTAATGTGATGTCACATATGAAAAAAAAATGGCCAAGTCCTTTTATGGAGGCAGAGACTTAATCACAAATGTAATATAATTAAACCTGTTCTGAATACAGCAAATCCAAATTAAATGGTTCCTCCCCCAGGGGTTGAGTAATTTCCTAATTAATATTTGGAGCATTATTGAGCCTTAGGCAAGATTGAAATTAAATAAACATTTGTGAATTTGTGGCATGGATCAAAGAATTAATGATCTTCACTAGAGGTGAAATTAGAAAAGCGTTGGATTCATCTTAATAATGAAAGAACACTGAGGGCTCCATAATCATGAATGTATTTAGATCTGGCTTTTCTGTGACATAAGGAAATGTGTACGTTGTGTCTGATTAAAGCATATGGTCATCCATTTGTCTCTTGAGGAGTTTTAAAATGTATAAGGATATTGTTAGAAGGCTTGCTGCGGCAGAAATTCATATACGATTGACACCTCTCTCTAAAGAGATAAAAAAATACAGCAAAATCCAAATGAAGCACCTATATATATGTTAGTCCTTTTGATGCCAACATTATTAAGGTCTTCCATTAGAAAGCAGAGAAAAGAAGTTGGACTATCTGCTGGAGGTGCAAAACCAAAGGTTTTGGAGTTCATATTATCTTTATTTCAAAGCCCAACAATTTTCAAAATAAGGTCTCTATGACAATCAGGGTTCAATGTTTGCTCTTCTGGTTTGACAGACCCTGCTTCTAGTTGGACTGTGAAGCAAAAGAAATTTCTATGGCCCTGATGGATGGAACAAGACTAGGTGGCCATGGACATCCTGATAATTATGGGAAAGATCTTACCCACTTAGTTCCTTATGAGCAAACTAAGAGTGGATATTTTGAAATCATTTCAACTTAGTCACAGGAAGAGATTCCCAAGCCTAGGTGGTACAATGGTTAGAGTGTAAGGCTAGGAGTTAGGAAGATCTGGATTAAAATCCAGCTTCAAACTCACTATCTTTGTGACACTGGGTGAGTAACAACTCCTGTTTGCCTCAGTTTCCTTATTTGTAAAATGAAGATAATAGAAGTACCTACCTCTAGGGTTGCTGTGTAATCAAATAAGATAATAATTGTAAAGCAGTAAATTGTAAAGTGTTAAGTAGAGTTACTTCATCATGTCGAGATTACTAAATAATCACTGACTGGACAGAGTTGTAGGACACAGATTTTCCCCTTTTGCTAAGGACATAATGGGAAGAAGAGTATGTGTCATTTAAGCTATTAAAGCTTAAAACAGCACAGACTTTTGGAAAACCCTGTATAATACTTCTAAAGTTTGTAAAGCACTTGACATCCATTATGTCTCACTTAAGCCTCACAATAACCCTGAGGGAGGCACTAGAGGTATTGTTATCCCCATTTTACAGATGAGGAAACTGGGTTTGAGTGATTAAATGACTTGCCTGGGGTCACACAGTGAGTAGGATAAGAAATGGGTTCCCATAAAGGTCTTTCTGACTTTGAGCTCTTCTGTTATGCCAAGTTGTTTCTGGTTAGGAAAAAAAAAAAAGCACTCATTTTATGGTTTTGCCACACTAACAGTGTGGTAAAACAGTGCAGTACAGTGGAAAGAAAGAGTGCGGACTTTGGGATTATCTGGGTTCCCGTCTTCCCTCTGTTATTATCTGAAGGACCATGGACAGGGGACTTATTAATTTCCCTGATGCTCAGCTTCCTCATCTGGAAAATGAGTGTTGGACTAGGTGGCCTCTGAGGGAACTCTCAACTTGGTGTCAATTGTCTTGACCAGTAGAGGTGGAAACAGGAAAACTGCCATCAGGAGTCCCTGAAAAATGATTTCATGCTTCAAAAAGAAGAAATTCTCTGCCATATTCAACTGACGTGGCTGGGAAAACAGATACATTATGAACCAGGGCGATCTATAAACATTGGAATTATAATCAATAAAGTTTTTATGTATTAAATGTAAATTCCGCACAAAATAATATCTGGTTCTATTGTGTGATATTTGCAACTCAATGCAAATAAATCAATTCATTTCCTGCTATTTTTTTTTGAGCTGCCTGAATTGAAATGCTAATGAATGTTTGTGAACTTCCCAAGGCTTTATATGTGTTCAACTCAGACATCTTAAAATAGCATAAAGAGATCAATTCAGCTATAAATCTACCAGTGGGAAGGGGGGGGGGGGGAGAACTGGGGGAAAGGAAAGATTATTTCTTTCAACCTGGCTGCAAACCAACATTGTGAACCGATTGACAAAGGTTTACATTATAAGAAAGAACTAATTTCTGGGTTGCCTTCAGGCTGAAACAGGGCAATTCAGTGAAAATGAAGTCAAATGATATGGTCCAATGATGAGTCAAAACATACAGGTGCAGCTGGTTATATTGAATATTACAAATTATGTTTAGATCTATAGATAAAGAATTTGTCCAATTGTATGTAACAAAATTAAATCGACTTGTCTAGACAGAATGATCTCACAGCATATATGTTCTACCCACCATAAACAAGAATCTAATAAAAATTTCTGAATATATGATTAAATAAATTTCCCTGACTGTGCTTACACTTTGAGCTTTACTACTACTGCCAATTTAATTTCAACTTCTGCAGTGGTAGTTTTTGCATAAACATTAATTTAAGAAAGTATGTTATAGAGAAAGTCACAAATATTGCAAAAAATTCACCAGGGTCAACTTTTCATGGCTATTGGAACAAAATGTTCTCATCTTTCCCTTTGTCAACATGGAATCTAGAAACCCCCAACTTGGAGCCTAGTAAGATATGATGAACCCCAAGTTTTAGGATGTGAATTTTAAAACTATTCCACCCTAATCAGATCATTCTTTAGAAGATCTGATTTAGCTATTTCCTGGACAGTAACAATGGAGATACTTGGTCTAACAGAACTGGGTCTTGGAAACTCTACATTTCTCCTCCCTTCTTAGTTTAACAAGATTAGGAAGGTCTGCATCAAAGTCAAGATGGCCAATGTGCAGTATTGTGCCCCCAAAGCTTGTCCTTGTTCCCTCTTCTCGTGAGAATTCACCCTGAAGAGAATCCCAGGCTAAAAGTTTTAGACTGAATAATGACCTCTATTGTATTAGACACCCTTTCCCAAGAAGACCCACACCTGGGCAAGGGCCATCCTTTAATATCCATTGTAAGCAGCCCCTTCCCTTAGATCCTACCCTCTAGCTATGATTATCTCCCCAAGCTTGATTGCATTCTATCAGTATAGTTTGAACACTGCCATTTTCTTTGTAGCTATAGTGATGTCAATCATTTTTCCCTGCCCCTGGATTTCCCCCTATATTTTTTGTATATTTATGATTACGATACAATAGAGATTCCCCAAATTCTTTTGTTCTTTGGAGTTGTCAGTCTAGCTCTAGTGCGATTGGCTCTCCCAGGGGTCAGTGTCCAGAGCATCCAGAGTTCATCCTCAGACTCTGTGTGGTTGTTAGCATGCATCTCTGTGTGGAGGACTACTATTACACTGAACCCCTTTTCCTTGATTAAAGAGTGATTTTCTGACTTTTTAATAGTTCTGTGTTTTGTTTTGTTTTTCCCAAGTCAACACCTCCACTGGGTGTTCTTCCCATGGATGAAGATACACTTTCCCCCTAACTCAACAATGGGTTTGAAGCCAGTTAATTACCCTGAGCCTGGTTTAACCTGTGGCTGAGACAGTTTACACATCCTTGTGTGGTCACTATACATGATATAGCTTCTTAGAACCACAGGTGAGAACTAGGTGGCAAGTGGAGACCAAAAGAGGAAAGCAATCCTGAAAAGGGCTCAGCAAACCCTCCCAGCAGAGGTACTAGTCTTTTCTGAGCACCCCGTAGCTCCCTGGCACTTAGTAAACATTACATAAATGCTAGCTATTATTAGTTGCATAGACATTAAGTATCAGAAACAGGGTTTAAACCCATATCTTTTGAGGAAAGACTGGAGTTTGAATCTAGACACCTTCATGGAATTAATCTGTTACATAGACTTCCATAAGTCACTGCCTCTTTAATCCTTTTTCCCCAAATGTAAAAGAAGAGACTCCAGTTGTTTCTGAAGTGCAAAGGAGATGTAAAGCATTATAAGTGTAACATACACCATGTTGGCCCCCACTACCTGAGGCCAAGTATGTTAGACTTCACCCTTAAACCCTTCCCCCCAAGGTGTTTTAGATCTCTTCTGGAGCCTGGGGGTTGTCTAGGTTCCTTGCAAATGGCTATCTCACATCTTGGGTGCTCCCTCAATTGTAAGAGTTCCATTTAAGCACTAATAGTTGCATTAACCCAGACTCCAAGGGCATAATCAGAAATATGCAAACTTACTCCCCCATATCAGAGGAAGCATAACCCCTTTCCTCTCTTGTACCACCTCCGACTTTAGGAAGAGATAAGATATTAAGTCAATTGTTTAGCCCCAGTCCTCTTGAGCTGAGTCCCAGTTCCAAATCCAAGACTCTTTTGAGTCATGAATTCCAGGCACCCTGGCTTGTCAGGCTTTTCATTGGCAGCTGGCTGGCTGCATGATCCCATCTGAAGTCATGGCTCCAAGGTCACTATGACTCACATGCATGAGAATTACCTCTGGCACCTGAAATTGAGAACAAAGAACTGAGAAAAGAAACAGAAACAAACACCCCTGGGTCTATTACCTGGAGCTGGAATAGAAGAGAAGAAGAGGAAGGGAGTCCTTCCCCTCTCAGAAATTTATTTATGGCATCCTTTCAGATGAAGATAGCATCTTCATCCTCTTATTCAACTGAAAAGAATAGCAGAAAAGAGCAGCTAAAAGATTAAGCTCTTTGTCCTAGCCAGTTTTAAAGACTCAGTTAGTCAAAAGAGGTCCCTAATCATGTGGTAGGGAATGAAAAAGCCTCCATGTAAGGCAATCTAGACTTGCTCAAAAAGTCTCACAGGGCACCTAGAACTGGGCTAAAAATGTCAAGTATTGTCATCGTCTGCAAAAGTTTATTCACTGTATTTAGGTTGGTGCTATGGGGAAGAGATAAATCCTGGGTCATACAAGATATATAATGAACATAATGATAATAACTCATTTTAAATACATGATACATCACCTCCATAGAACCTCAAAACAACTCTGTGAGGTAGGCAATCTTGTTATCTGCATTTTACAGAAGAGGAAACTGAGAGATTTATCCTTGGTCAATTTGAACGCAGGTAAAATTTGAATTCAATTTTTCCAATGAGGTAGTATGGGATAATAGAGCACAAAACTCAGGATTTTTTTTTTTATTTTAAATATTGTCTCCAATATTTACTATTGCTATGCTATGCTATGCAAGTCTCTTAACTCACTGAATTTTGGGTTCTATCTTGAACCCATGAGAGTGGGACTTGATGGTCTCTGAGGTCCCTTTGAACATGACATCTACAATCCTATGATCTTTCTGATTCCAATTCAAGCACTATCCATTATGAGAAATTGCCTCCCCCCCAAAAAATCATCCCCTATATTTTTTCATCAGTATGGAATATTTTCTTTCCATTCATTTCCTTTGGTGTGGGCAAAGGAATATCAGTAAATAAATCAATCAACTAGTATTTGTTAATCCACTACTAAGTACAGGCACTGTACAATACAGAGTACATTGGTCTACACTGCCTGAAGGCCAGGGATCTTAGATTCCATCCTTCCTCCAGAGGGATTTGGATCTCTTAAGTCTACTGAAGAGTTCTGTAGACAATCTGCAAATATCCTTAACCCCTACCTGTGCTGTTCCTTCGGTTGCAAGGGGTGGTCCCTTGTTCTCCAGTTCCATTAAACCATTGATAGTCACATTTGCTTTTACTCAGAAATATTTACTTCTGTTAACTTGGAAATAACACAGAACTATTAAATAATCAGAAAGACCAAGTCTTTAATCAGGAGAGGGATAAGTCTAGTATTTAATTCTTTACTCAGTCAGGCACCACAACTTTTTCAGGGTATAAACCCTGGACTCTGGGGATGTTATCCCTGGGAGTGCCATAAACGCTAGATGATAACTCCGAGGATCAAAAGAATTTGGGGAACCTATATACCATTTGAGGGATCCAGGGACAAGGAAAGATGATTGACATCACAATAGTTACAAAGAAAATGGGAGTGTTAAATTACAGAGACAGGATACTGTCAAGTTTGGGAAAGGAATCATAGCTAGAGGCTAGGGTGTAAGGAAAAAGGGGCTGTTTACAATGGATTCTAAAGGATGGTTCCAATTTAGGTGTGGACCTTCTTGGGAAAGGGTCTAATACAATGGGGGAGACTACCTAAAACAAAGAGGGTCCTTAGCATATGTTTATCTCACCCAACTAGGATTATCATTCCCCTGAGGGTCTCTAAATCAGAAACTGCCAGCCTAGGATTCCCTTCAGGGTAGATTCCCATGGGAAAAGGGGACAAGGATAAGCTTTGGGGTCTCCAACCTATAAGCTAGTCCTGAAACTTGGGGTTCATCAGATCCCAATAGGCCAGAAGTTTGGGATTTCTAGATTCCATGTTGACACTTCCAACAATACAATCACAAATATACAGACTTACTCTTCCAGCATCTGGGAGGCATAATCCTTCCTCCCCATTTATACTACCTCAATGTCTGGGGAGGGGAGGTCTTTGTCTTCAAGGAGGACATTTAAGCTGACAGGCAGAAAACAAGAAAAGAATATTTGATGATGCATTAAACAGAATATATTACATTATCTTTTTTTAATTTCTGTCTCTAATATATGGTACAGTGCCTTGAACATAATAGTTGCTTAGAAAATATTTGCTGATTATTTGATAGATTGATTTAAAAGGCAAGAAACATAGTGGAGGCATGATGACAGTGGTTTAGAAAAAAGAAATTGAGAAATATGGGATGATTGTTGGTAAAAGAAGGAAGCCAGGAAGTAAAACACAGCTATATGGTATGAGGAAAATCCAAAATTATTTTGAATTAAATAATATCACTATTCCCAAAGCCTGCCTTAATAATGAAGAATTCTTCATTCTAAGCAATACAGTAAGGATTCTCAAGGGGAGTATTTTTTTTTAATTTTAGCATTAAAATAATTTTATCAAGAATTTAACCACTATAAATTAATTACCCCAAATGGAGACCAAATGAGCCTTAGTCAGCAAACATCTAACTTACTTGCCAAACAGATATATTCTGCCAAAGGCAATATGGGGTTAGCATATAAATTTGTTTGTAAAATCTTATGAAAAAAAGGGTGATGGACAATTATAAGCAAAGAATCAGTGGAGGGTAAAAAAGCTTGGCAAGAGCCCCATCTAAGTAAATTGATGCCAAGGGCATTCAAGGATGAAATGGAAGGCAAGTTAAAAACAGAGGGAAATGAAAAAAAGTACAAAATCATTATTAAAAACTGTTTTCTCCATCAGGTATGGTAGTCATCACACTTGGACCTAGATATTGCAATCCTAGATATACTGATAAAGGAGGTAGAAATGATACTAATGAGAATAAAAATGGACTAGACCAAGCACATTATAGGATATCTGTACCAGAAACAATAGTTTTGAGAGGTATAAAAGTGTCAAACTAAAAGGGACAAAGACATTGCAAAGACATGGAAAAATCTCAGACCTCAATGGTGCTGAGAAAGTTGCTCAAAAAATGATTATCTATTGATATATTCTGCCTCTTCCATTTATCTGAAATCTTTTTTAGAAACTATCGATGTCCTCCATTGAGGACATATTCTGTGAAGAAATTAGTACAAAACAAGCAATATTCAACAATGGACAACATCTTTATCATTTCACAATACCAAGAATATAGAATTGCACTGTGTCCAATGTCTGTTGATTACAAAAATCAATTTGATTGGATAGAGCAAAATATTGCCTTATTAGGCCTTGTGATATGGAAATCACTTTAAAAGACTGATATATATTAATTTAAGGTCACCAAGGAATTCAGCTATGTAATTCCTAAATGAAAACTCAAGTCAGCAGTCAACCTTTTATGGAGTTTTTAATTACAAACAGGAAGAAGAAAGGTATTAGAGAGAGAGAGAGAGAGAGAGAGAGAGAGAGAGAGAGAGAGAGAGAGAGAGAGAGAAAGGGGAGAGAAGGGAATAGGGCTTAAATACCCCCTCTGCTTAGGCTGGGCCAAAGGCCCAAGCCCTTAGATAGCTGAGGCAAAGAAAAGAGATCAGTCCCTATCACTCATGTGACCAAAATGGAGAAACAGTCTCAGGGGTCTCCACCTCCAGCCTCCTTCAGAGCAAGCCCTCCTTTCAGACCTCTCCAAGAGCTCTCCCTCCAGGACCTCTCTCCTCTCAGACTCCTTCAGAGCAAAACCTCTCAGAGCAAAACCTCTTCTGAGCAAAACCTCCTCAGAGCAAAACTTCCTCCTCCTGTCCTCAGACCCCGCTATCTTTTAAGGAGACCATCTAAGTCCCCTCCCCTCAGTTCTCACATCTACCAATCACTGTCGATCTCTCCCCTGTGCCAATGGTGGCTCTAGCTTAACCCAGGACCGCCCAGAGGTCTGTTTCCTTTGCACATGTCTGTTGAAAGTCATATTCTCAAATAATTAAATCTTGATCTTTGCTGCAGCCCTTCCTAAATCCTGTTACTCTGCGTAGGGTGGAGATTGTAAGTTCCAAGACCTGGTTCTGTCATTCCAAGTATCTCTTTGTATCAATTCTAAAATCAATCATGACTCAAAGAACTTCCTGTTCTATGCTTAAGCATAGCTCAAAGCCCTTTCCATTGTTTAGCAAAAGGTTTCTGTCCTAAAGTAGTCTTAAGTAGGAAGGAGAAGGACCCTCCCATGCCAAGGAGTTTCACATTCCAATAGAGTTCTTACTATCAGTAGGAAATTTTTTCAAGTATGAAATTACCCAATGGGGAAATTTCCAACATTCATAAGTCTAAGAAATTTTAAGGTTTACAGCCTTTTACAACAAAGTATCTCCATTCACAAATCAAAAGAATTTCAGTGAAGAAGACATAATAATAGAAATAGTCACATTTAATCAACTTCTGATAAAAAAAACATCATGGAGCTCTATCATCAAAAATATTCAACTCTCATGGAAAATATCCAGGATAGAGTCAAGGTCAAAGAAGGATTCCCCTTGGATTTCGTGGTGCTCCACATGCTTCTGTTTGTGGATAATACTGTACTAAATGCTTCAAGCTCCAAAATATCTCAGAGCCTCTTAGAGAGATCTATAATCATTCAGAAAAGCTGAATTTGTTCATAGGAAGGAACATGTAGATGAAGAAAGCTTATTGCCCCAACTTCAACTTGCGTTTGAATGAACCAGTCAATCAGAATGTTTATCTAGATCATATTGTACAAATGAACAATGCACAAACCTGAGAGCTGAACAGGAGCAGAATAAGATGGATAGACTATGGAAAATTCAAGATTCAAAGGAAAGCAAAAATCTATTTTTTGATGTAAACATTCTACCAGAATTGCTATCCAACAGTGAGATATTATTGTGGGGTGCAGGTGTGCACCCATGGGGTTCAGGAAGGATACCTTTTGCAAGAATGCAAGACTCCAAACTTAACTTAAAAGTAAAGAGAGATTTATTAGTTATGTTGCATTTTTGGCAAGCAAGACAGCATGAGTGATGAATGAGGAATGCCTCAGTTCTGGGGTTTTTATATTCAATGAAGATGACTCTGGGGCAAGGGGCTGGGGAGGAGTTTTCCCTGGAGGCATGGGGATGGTTCTCATGATTTGGATCAATGGGACAATCAAAGGAAGATAATCCTCTCAGGGTCAGATGTTTTGCATTGGGAGTCAGAGGGTGTCCGGGAGCAAAGGAAATTCCCTGAGAGCTTGTCTGAGTTTCTGGGGGGTACCATGCCCATGCCAATATGAAATAAACTGCTTCTGAAGAATAATTAATCACACAGAAGCTAATAGAGAAATGCATGGTGGTATAAACACCACATCATAAATTCAGACCAGGTCTGGGGAATTTCAGAGTTCACTGGATCCAACCACAGCACTTTTCGGCAAAGTAAGTTAAGTACCTTACTCAAAATCGCACAGATATATATCATTGGACCCAGGTCCTCTGACTTGAAAACAAGTACTCTTTTCAGTGAACTACACATTTTCATATAAGCAATAGGGAACTCTAGAGAACCACAATAGTAACAGATGGCATAAAAGAACTATAAAATATGAAGAAGAGGTGCTGATAGATGATTGAGATCAAGTAAATTGCCAGATGATTAAATGATTAGAGTGAGAAAGGAATACTGGAAGAACCTTCTATTGCAAACTCATTGGAAGAACATGGACAAGAAATTCCACCATTTGGAAAGGCATAGATGAATTAAGTTTTGTATCACTAGAGGAAACTTGTTGAACAGTACATAGCCATTTGAATTGCCATTCCAGAATGAACACTACAATTATGTCTAGACATTACATGTAGTGGTGACATGGGCACTGTACCCCAGAAACTTAGGCAAACTATTGTCAGGGAAACTCCCTAGCTCCCTTCCATCCTCCTGACTCTGAGCCCAAAAATACCCAATGACCCCTCTACGGTCCTGAGATGACTATCTACCTTTGATCATCCTCTAGATTTAAGATGGACAGAAAGATGCACCTTCAGGCCACACCTCGATCCTATCAGACATCTGTTTGTCCCCTAAAACTAAGGAATCTTTGTGTCCCCAGGCAGATGATCACCCCACCTCGCCAAATGCCTGGATGCCTAACACTCCCTGTTGTAAAAAGTATAAAATCCCCAGAACTGATGTCGTCTGGGGGAACAGCCTTTCCATCCATGCTGTCCTTCCAAGGAACTGCTCCCCACCTTGCTGTCCCACCTTGCCATCCTCCTGGCCATTCTCAACATTATCTCCTAAATTAATAAATTTCTCTTTTCATTTTTAAGCCAAGTTTTGGAGTCTTGCATTCTTGCAAAAGGTATCCTTCCCGAACCCCAGGGGTGCACATCCGCACCCCATAACAGTGGCATGTACGCACTTAGAGGGCAGGGATTATTTCATGTTTGTTTTTATATTCCCAGGGCTTTACCTAGTACCTGGCATGCAGTAGGGATATAATAAATATTGATCAAGTTGAAATGTGCTACCTACATGGCATTTGATTTAAGAGCTCTAGTGAGTTTTTTTTAGCTTAGAAGTAAAAGGAAATGAGGCTCCTGCTTTAAAACTGAAGCTCTTTTTCCTCACTATTGGCCAGTGGAATGTTGCTGAGAGAATTTAAGAATATTCTGACCAATCAAATAATAACTAAATAAATTAACTTAATTTTTGGACCATATCCTTTTTTTTTTAATATGACAGATTTTTATTGATCCATAACTGAAGGGTAGGATTAGGTCCTTAAAAGCGTGACTTAAATACTGATGATACATTGGCAAAATTAAGGTAGAAACTAATTGAACTGAGTAAATTCGGAGATTACTGAAAGAAAAAGAGCAATGTCTGTTTAATGGCAAACAGTGACAATAAGGAAATGAATTGAGATCCTCTTTATCCGGCAAGTGACTTCAGATTCTGAAAATCTGATAGCAATTCCCTGGTAATCCATCTCTATACAGTAAGTACCATAACACAAAGGATAAGTACAGCAGGGGAGACATAAATGCACATCAGCATCCTTCAACTAGGAGACAAATTCTGCTGACTCTGCTCCTTCCAGCAAGGCTTGAAAAACATACGGGGCATGGCTTGGCATCCCTTATTTTAGAGATGATATATTCTGTATGTGGAAAGCTGGGCTGAGTGTTGCCTCAATCTGTTCCTATGGCTATTGGCAAGTCAGTCTCAAAATAAATCCATCTTTCAGTTGAGCGTTGGCTGCTGGCTGCTGGCTGCTGGCTGCTTTGGTCCCTCAGTGAGCCATGGAGGGGTATCCCTTCTTTGAAGCGTTGATTAAACCTACCTTTGATGTCATCTCTTAGCTTTACGTTCAGACATCAGTGTGTTTTATTCTGACTAATTCAGAGAAATTGCTCCCAGGAAAATGAATAACAACCCCAGAACCTCTGAGCATTTGAGATTCTATCCTCCTACAACTTAGTAAGGGTAGATTTTAGCGACGATCTATGCTTTCTCTAAGGGTCTGTAACCCCTCTTAGAGAGGTAAAGGGACTCTCCCATGTTTATACAATTAGTGAGATAGCATACTACAGTGTTAAAGCTCAATAGATTGGCTATCAGGGGAACTGGGTTTGAATCCTGCATATGACTTGGAGTAAGTCACTTTCTCTCAAGACCTCTGAACCTGTTTCCTCATCTCTAAAATGAGGAGGTTGAACCACATGTCCTTGAAGATCCTTTCTAGCTTGAAATGTATGATCCTAACTCTCAGAAGTAAAATCTGAATCCTTATCTTGCTTACTTCAAGCCCAGCACTGGGTGCTCTGTATCACATAATTCCACAAGTATCAATAGTTTTTAATGAAAACTTTCTGGGAGATGGATAAGACTTCCCTAGGATACCATGTTTGTTTCTGACATGGACACCATACCCCCAGAAACCCAGGCCAACTATTATCAGGGAAACTCCCTTGCCTTTGCATCCTCTGACTCTTAACCTAGAAACACCCAATGACCCCACCCAGGGTCCTGAGATGTTTACCCTCTTTTGTCCTCTAGATTTAAGGTGGACAAAGAAATGAGTCTTTATGCCTCCAGGCAGGCCCCAGTCAGATGACCACCTCACCCCACCAAGTGCCTGAGGGAGTAATACTCTCCAAGTCTCGCCCACACCAGGACATAGCATCTAAAGAGTATATAAACCCCAGAACTGATGTCCTCTGGGGAACAGCCTTTCCATCCATGCTGTCCCCATGGGGGAACAGCCTTTCCTTTCATGCTGTCCTCCCAGGAACTGCTCCCCATCTTGCTGTCCCACCTTGCTATCCTCCTGGCCACTCTCAACATTACTTTCTAAATTAATAAATTTCTCTTTTTGTTTTTAAGCTAAGTTTTGGAGTCATTGCATGCTTGCCAAAGGTATCCTTCCCGCCCATAACATTTTGGCACCCACATCAACCCCCATAACAGTTTCTACTTGGTTCTTCCCAGTTTTAGAGGGGCCAATGGGGAAATTTGCCACCAAAAAGCTAGCAAGCAATCTTTCAGACAATATTTACTGGCAATTATTTCAGGCAATATTTATGTGTCCAGCACTCATCTACTGTACTTCTGCCAGATCTGCTTATTTACCCAAAGATTAATTTCTGATCTATCTCTTAGTCATTAAATTAATGAATGCTGAATTTAGAGAAATAGGGACTATTTTGAGCTCATTGATAGATGTAAAATCGTGTGACCATATGACAACTTTGTCCATAGGAGATTGAAATATTAGGTTCTTTAAAATGGCTCCAATTTGCATCATGATACTGACTCAGCAGTCACAAGTAGGGTACTCCCTCATATAGAACCATCAAACAAATCAATCTCATTAAACCTGGGCCTTGGGGATCAAGTAATGTAGTAGTTCTTAACCTTTACTATGACATGAACTCCTTTGGCAGTCTGATGAAGCCAGACTATGGACACCTTGGAAGAAGAATAGTTGGTGCCTATATTAATAATTAAAGATTAGTGAAAATAAAGATGTAATATTTTCCCCTGTTAACTTGGAAACAACACAGAACTATTAAACAGTCAGAAAAACCAAGTCTTTAATCAGGATAGGGATAAATCCAATTTGGCCCATTTCTCAGAGTCGGCACCACAACCTTTTTAGGGCGCAAACCCTGGACTCTGGGGATGTTATCCCTAGGGAGTGCCACAGTGCTAGATGACAACTCCGAGGAACAAAAGAATTTGGGGAACCTATATACCATTTGGGAAATCCAGGGGCAGGGAAAAATGATTGACATCACTATAGCTACAAAGAAAATGGGAGTGTTCAAACTACACTGACAGGATACAATCAACCTTGGGAAAAGAATCATAGGTAGAGGCTAGGGTGTAAAAGAAAGGGGCTGCCTACAATAGATACGAAAGGATAGTTCCTGCTCAGGTGTGGATCTTCCTGTGAAAGGTTCTAATACAATAGGGGAGACCACCCAAAACAAAGAGGGTCCTTAGCATATGCTTATCTCACCCAGGGTCCCCCACTCAGTCTGAAACTTCTAACTTGGAATTCCCTTCAGGGTAGACTCCCATGGGAACAGGGAACAAGTACAAGTTTTGGGGTCTCCAATCTACAAGCTAAATCTGAAAATTGGGGTTCATCAGTTCCCACTAGGTCACAAGTTTGGGATTCCTAAATTCCATGATGACATTCCTGTACAAGTTCCTAGACACCAGAAATCTGTCTGTGGACTCACCAAGAGTCTTTGTTTCTCAGGTTAAGAATCCCTTGATCTAGAGTGCTTATTTACAAGTAAGTAAACTGATGTCCCAAATTGATTTACCTGAATTATCATAGTTTATTAAGGTTAGAGTTAGGACTATTATTCCTCCAGGTAGAGTCTTGCCCTACTCTTTCTTTGAGATCCATTTGTCTGTTTTCTATAGCATTTTCTAATCTCTTCCTCTTTCTCCTACCTTCCAGCTCTCCCACCCATCAGAAGCTCTCCTCTCTCTTTGAATCTTCATGGTATTTTGTGTTTCTCTTATGCATCTCTTTCACTCTCTTTTGGATTTTATGTATTTGATTCCATGTTTATTCATCTCTTCAGGTTTGTAAAGTCATTGAAAGCAAAGATTGGTCTTATTCATCTTTGTTTTCCTCTCAGTGCCTAGCACAGTGCTTTAAATGGAGAGATGCTCAGTAAATGCTCCTTGAATTGAATTTCATCAGTACAAACCGTTTCTTGTGCAGCTGAATGAATTATAGAGTCATTTTACTCTGCCTGGTGAATCAAATTATTTTTTAAATTTACAGGAGGAAGTGTCTTGATTTCCCTAAATATGATATCTTTTTTTTTTATCCAAAATGTTTTTTCTAGACACAATCTTGTGGACCTTTGTGGAAATTCTACTCAATAGTAATATCTCCTATTTATAAAGGAGGTTTTTAAGGTTTGCAAACCACTTTTAATCAAAGTACCTAATTTGATCATTATACCAACCCTTTGAGGCAAGCGCCTCTTTTTCCCTAATAAGTTTTATTTTATATTCAGCCCATTGTTCTAGTCTATGAAGATTTCCTGTGATAGATATCTTTCCCAACTTTATGTTAGCTTGAAATCAAATAACAGTTACACTGATGCTTTTATTGTCAAAAAAACATATTAATCCAGCCTAGCTAAGGGCAATGACAAGTATTCAGAAGATTCTACTAGAGACCTCCCTCCAAGTTGAAATTGATTTATTAATGACTTTTCCATGGATGTAGTCATTTCATTCTAACATGGTCTAACTCATATTTCCCCATCTTATCTATCAGAATTCCATGAAAGATATTTTCAAATGCTTCCCTGAAATACAGTAACACTATGAACTGTATTTGCCAGTTGTATTAGTTTAGAATCTTTGTTTAAAAAATGATATTGGTCTTCCATGATCTATTTTTTATGAAAGTCAGCCTGGTACCTAGGAGGTCCTGCTTCCTACCCACAAACTACCCCCTTAAATATAACTCCTAGAATTTTTATCTAATTCAAGCTCAATAATTTGACAATTTCAAGTCCATTTATTTCTTTTTTCTTTCATATGGACATATGCCCTGTTTTAGTCCCTGTGGCACCTGTTCCACTCTTCATAAATTTTTCCAAGATCAATTACATCTGCCCACTCTTTGAGATGTAAGCCATCTGGACCCTGATGATATGAACTCATTAATAGCATTTAGATGCTTTTGCTGTCTTTTCTCTTAGGTTTCACTTGCTTTATAGCCATTTTTCTTCTCTTTCCCCTTCTTATAATCATTCTT
This sequence comes from Monodelphis domestica, assembly GCF_027887165.1. NCBI lineage: Eukaryota > Metazoa > Chordata > Mammalia > Didelphimorphia > Didelphidae > Monodelphis > Monodelphis domestica. The sequence continues at coordinate 516,621,666 of NC_077229.1, read as the reverse complement.
CCTAGCAAAATAAAAAGGAACAGAAGTAAACAAAAAGTTGAATATTTTTGCCTTAGTTCCACCATTTATTATCAATACTCATCTACCATAAGCAATAGTTATATTCCTTTTGACCTTTCTCTTATCCCCACCATATTTCTCTATTCTATTTCTAGATTTCTTTCCATAAATGTAGCTCTTTAATATTTAGTGATATTCCACCACCTTTTCCATTCTTTTTGGATAAATTATTCCTTGACCTTAGTCATTTTTCAACTGAGTCCTATCCCATTAAGTCTGAGTTTTGCTCAAGAGGTCAAATGATGTTCCTTGAATTTGGATCACTAGTCTTTGAGGTTGCTTATCTGTTTTACTGTATTTTAATCATGGAGTATGCCAAAGAAAAGTATGAGAACAATAGACGAGACAAGAACCTCAAAAGATGTTTAAGAGAAAATGAATTTTAAAAAATATATTCATATAAACTAAATATACATATATAACTATAATGATACAGGTGCATACCAAATATCAGAATTTGTGATCAGATAGAAAATGGATATAGGTGATGAGATAGAATTGATAGAATGATGTAGTTATAAATGCAGACATAGTTAGAAAGTCATCCTGAAGTGAAAGAAGGAATATGAGAAGCAATCTTTCATAAATTCTATATTTGCATACCATAAAAAAAGGATTCTTGTGAAGTTTCCTAAAAAAAAAAAGAAAAAGTTAATGGTGGTAGACATGATGTTACACAAGTCCTGACAAATTAATGTTCATCTCATTTTGTTTTTTTTCTCTGTAGTTATGGTTTAGAGCTAAGATCTGCATGCACATGTTCACAAATATGACAATAGAGCACAACAACAGTGACACCTTGAGGACTAGAGCTTTTCAAACATTTCTATGACATATGAAAGAGCCACCAAAATAACAAAGTTGTAATGATGAGAAGAATATGAGCATTTAGGACATTTATGTATATGTGTATATATATAGATGTGTGTGTGTGTATATGCACATATATACATATCAAAAGCACTTTGGTTTTGGGTTTTTGTTTTGTTTTGATTCTTTCCTAGTTAACTGATAAGCAAGAATAAAAATTAAATTTATTTTGATTGACTTTGCTGATTCAAGGATTCTCTGATGCTTGCTTTCTCTTCAGTTGGCAAAACTAAGATGGAAGCAACAAAAAAAATATTTAAAAATTTAAAAAATAAAATTCTATTTTTGAAAGAGTAAAAAGGAAGAAGGACACAGTTGGGGAGCTCCAAAAAGCACCCCTCCAAGGCAATCCGTATAACAGTGTTGAGCCATATATGGTAGTGAAATTAGGCAACTTCTAAATTGCTATTTTAGCAGAATTTGGGGAAATGCTCTTCTCATCTCCACCCCTTATTTGGTCAAACAATCAATATACATTTATTCAGTGATGCTACAGCCCAGGTGCTAAGGATAAAAAGAATGAATGAATGAATAAACAAATGATCATTTATTAATCAGTGTGTATAAAGAACTGTCCTAAGTAGGGAAAATACAAATAAAAAAGACAACCTATCCTCTCAAGAAATTCATATTATAGCGAGGGGAAAATGAATATCTAGCAAGTTTCAGGTGCAAATCAGATGAAAAAGCCTTGTGGTCCTTAGGATGCAGTAGCAAAGTAAATAGAATGCTTCTTCTTATAGAAGGAAAAAATCTATACAAAAAAATCATGTGGCTTGAATGAGGGCCGCTCTCCAGTAGGAAATTCAAGTCCTGAAAATTATTTATCCCGTTTATAAAAGGATCATGAAGCATCTTACTTACAAATCTGCCCTTAGAACAGCAAAACAGGAAATGTCAGTGAGACATTGTCTTTAAAAATCAGATAATAGACTTGGAACTAAAGGAACCTTAGAAATGATCTAGTCTCATTCTATTCTTCTTTGTTCTACAAATGAGGAAAGGAATGCATGGGGAGCTTTATGTTATTCTAGGAAGAAGTGGATGATCCAATATTCTAAGCCTGGTCTACTCATTCCAAATTCAGTGTTCTTCCCATTGCACCACATTGCCCCCCACATCAATTTTCTATTAAGAAAGTGCCAACTATATATATGTGTATATATTATATATATATATGTGAGTATATATATATACTCACACCCATTTTTTTCCTGTAAATTTTCTATTCTCTGCTTTTTGACCACATCTAACATGGGCTGGTTCATCTAAATGACCTTTTTCCTACCTCTGCTTAAGCTGCCTTGAAATTAGGATTGCAATGGGGCAGGGGATATGGTGACCTTGACATTTAGAATGAACGGCAGCTGTTAAAAGACAGATGGTCACAAATAGCGAGGTATCACGGTGCAGACATTTTGTTTTCCTGGACACCAATGAACTGGAGCAGAAATCTTTACAAGTAAAAAAGCAAACCCAATTTCCTATTCCCTGTCATTTGACTTTCTCCTGATGTTCAGAACCAGGAGGTGCGAAGCTTGAAACGTGCGTGTGTGTGTGTGTGTGTGTGTGTGTGTGTGTGTGTGTGTGTGTATGTGTGTGTGTGTAACATTTGGGACATCCTTCAAGGCTTTTAAAGAAGTCATGGTGCCACAGAGTGTGGCTGTGAGGTTGCATTGCTTACTATTCAAAAATCGTCTGTGCTTTCTGAGCTCTATGAATGATTTCAGGATTTAACTACATGTGTTTTCTTTCCACATTTTAGTGAAAAGTTTAAAAATAATGAAACCTTGATTCAAAGCATCATCAATGTGATTCCTTCAATTGCTCTCCTAAGTATTCAGCCATATGGCCACCCCTGAAGGTCCAGGAAATCATGACATTATAAATAAATTCCACTAAGCGCTTTCCTGATGTGTCCCAACCACAAATTAACATTCACCTTTTCTCAATTTTTTTATATCCTCCACCTGTCAATATACCTCCCAGCCACAGAAGCCCAAGCTGAAATGACTGTTTTCATTCGAGATATTTGAGTTTAATAGATCAGAAAAGGGCCTTGAATGGTGTAGGAGCCTAATTGCTAAAAACTCAAGAAACACCTCAGCCTTGTGGAATATCCTCTCTTTTTCAGTCGAGAACCTCATCTGAAAAATAATTTTAAAAAATAATAAGCTATGTAGACATTAAAGCCAGAAAGCCTAATACACGTCTGAATTTTAAATTAAGGGCATGATATTGGGGCAATATAAAGAGTGCTTTTCCATCTACTACCGGTCAAATCCCTAAACGTCCTTCGTGCACCAATATTCAGCAGAATAACCAATCATTGCTAGAATGTATTGCTCCGGTTGTAGTTCTTGGTATTTGAGCACTTCTCATAAGAAATAAAATATTTCCTCTTTTGTAAAAGAATGCGCAGAATGAGGGTTGACACTTGTCATATTGAATAGTTTCAGACATCCTTCCTCTGGTCATGGTCCAAGTCTGGACTTTTAGAGTCCATTTGGTTTTGCTGACAGGATGAAATCAAGACATCCTGTAGCTTTTTTTTTTCCCTGAGACCTCCCAGTGACTACAGCTCTAGTGCACAGAGTATGTGGGATCATCTGTATCTTTCTCCAAAGAATCTCAAGGGGTTAGCATAATAGGAAGGAGAGAGCGAAGGGCCAGTGGGAAAGTGAAGCATAGCTGTCAGCTATTTAACTCTCAATGTTAGCCTCCTTCAGAGGTTTAAAACTGTCATTTTGATCCAAGGTCTGGGTATGTGAAGTAGCCTTAGGCAGCAAATAGATGAGTTCTCTTACTTCACAGCATCCTATTAGAACCGTTTAAGTGTCTGTGCATAGAAATAGACATCCATATATGTGTCTATATATTGATAGAAACAGGCACAGAGGTGTCTATAGATATAGATATACCCTTGTCTGATATATACTAGTACATATGAGAATCAATACATGTATATTATATAATATCCATTTAGAAGCATGACATCTATTTACATGCATATTCACATCTATATATTATATGTAGATGATGTGTACTTATAATTCATATAACATGTGTATAGATATGCCTACATATGCATTTATATGTGTCTGCCAATACATATAATATAAAATATATCACAAGTTTCTTTTTTTGTTTGGTTTCTTTTTTTCTTTTTTAATTTTAATTAATTGATAAACTTAGAGCATTTTTCTAGGATTACAAAAACCCTGTTCTTTCCTCCCCTCCTTCCCACAACCCCTTCCCATAGCCAACACACAATTCCTCTGGGTTTTACATGTGTCTTTGGCCAAGACCTATTTCCATATTATTGATATTTGCACCGGGGTGATCATTTAGGGTTTATAACCCCAATCATATCCCCATTGACCCATGTGATCAAACAGTTGTTTTTCTTCTGTGTTTCTACTCCCACAGTTCTTCCTCTGAATGTGGATAGAGCTCTTTCTCAGAAGTCCCTCAGAATTGTCCTGCATCGAAAAATAGGGGGCAGCTGGGTAGCTCAGTGGATTAAGAGTCAGCCCTAGAGACGGGAGGTCCTAGGTTCAAATCTGGCCTCAGCCACTTCCTAGCTGTGTGACCCTGGGCAAGTCACTTGACCCCCATTGCCTAGCCCTTACCACTCTTCTGCCTTGGAGCCAATACACAGTATTGACTCCAAGACGGAAGGTAAGGGTTTAAAAAAAAAAAAAAGAATTGTCCTGCATGGTTGCATTGCTGCTAGTAGAAAAGTCGATTACATTCAATTGTGCCACAATGTATCAGTCTCTGTTGTAACAGTTAAAATTAGTTTCTCTGCTAAAAGTATTATATTTTATGAGGTTTAATAAAGATTATTAGAATTAAGAAATAATATATTTTATTATATAAATATATTTATTTATATATTATAATTATACTTATAATATAATTATATTATACATATATAATATAATTATAATAATACATATTAAAAATATAAAAAAATAAAGAAAATACAAAATAAGAAAAGCACATGTCTAGGAGGGCTGAAAAGCCCATTCAGTTTCACTTACTACATCTTGAGAGACACGTGTGCTTAGAAGCAGAAGCAGAGAGAGAGACCAAGTAGATGGTATAGTCAGTTTAAATACCCATTTTGTTCTCTGCCCAGGTGAGGACCCAGGTGAGATTTTAGGGAATTCTGGGAACTACCAAGGACTTCTGGGAATTGAAGTCTAGGGTTTAAATCTCCATTTTTACACTGTGTACAATGTTTTCCTGGTTCTGCTCCTTTCGCTCTGCATCACTTCCTGGTGATCATTCTAGTTCACATGGAATCCCTCCAGTTCATTATTCCTTTGAGCACAATAGTATTCCATCACCAACAGACACCACCATTTGTTCAGCCATTCCCCAATTGATGGGCATCCCCTCGTTTTCTAGTTTTTTTTTGCCACCACAAAGAGCGCAGCTATGAATATTCTTGTACAAGTCTTTTTCCTTATGATCGTGTTAGATCTGTAATACTCTATTGATTGTTCCATTCCTAGACATCTGCTCACCCTTGTGCAAAAACTGAAAAGTGCAAACCTAGGTATGATTGACAGTGGCATGTCACCAAGGGCCACATGGGAGCTGTAACAGTTAAAATTTAGGAATATGGGGAGACTGAAGCAGGTAGAAATTAGTTTCTCTCTGCAAGGAGTATTATATTTTTTTAGAGGTTTATTAAAGGTTAAAGATTAAAGAAAATACAGAATAAGAAAAAACACATGCCTAGGCCAGTGGCCTAGGTCAGATAACCTCACATCACGGAAGAGACGCATCTGCTCCAAAATGGAAGTCCAAAAAGAGCCCAAAAACCTTTGCCACCAGCTTAAATCCTTTCTCGATCTCGGCCCACCTCAGAATTCCCGTGAGATTACAAAGCATTTTGGGGAAGTGGAGCAAAGGTTTGTGGGGATTGTAGCCCTGTATTCGAGTCTATTTTTTACATTCCTCCGTTTGATCCTCTGGGAAGAAATCCTTCCCCAAAGGATCATAAAAACATAATCAATTTAAAGATTACAATAATTTGAGGATAAGGGAAAAAAAAGAACAAAACCAATAATTACTGGATGCATTGACAGAAAGCCAGTTAGGGGGCAGGCAGTCCCCTTTGGCATGAAAGTATACATACAAATAAATGTTCAATCAACTACATCCAAAGTTAAATTTTGTGCAACTTGTGGTCTAGAGGCTTCTTCATAGTGGCTTCTCCAACAGTTCAGTTCTGGATTCAGAGAGGTAGCATCTTCTTTACCTAAAATTCTTCTCAAAAGGAATTTAAACTTTGCAATTTAAATAATAATTTTTTTTTACATTCCCCCCGTTAAGAGGGTGATTGACAAATACAGAATCACTTAAGGATGCACGGCTGAGGGATGAGTTATATGAACCAATTGGTAAGCGATATTGAAAAAACTCTGGATGAAAATATAGACTATCAAAGACTTATGTGTAAAAATTCCAAGTAAAAAGAAAAATAAATCTACAACAGGTCCTTGAATCAGGGCCCAATCAAAATGATCTAAGCAATGATGCATTTACCCAGTCAGTAGCCAGGACTACAGAAAGTTGCCACACTATGAGAGGCAGAAAAGGGGTCCAGATTATAGGAGCCAAGGTTCTGGGGATGTTCAAGTCCTTTGTATTGGCTTAGAAATGCATTGATCCTTCCTGGTTTGGTTTCTTTTTTTTTTTTTTGACCTGTGTGCTCTTTTGGCACAATTCAGGTTTAGCTATTTGCTTCTTTGGTCCTGTGCAATGGTTCTTTTGTATATCTTGTCCTGGAATCAGACAGAATCATTAAGCAAAGTCCCATAATTTATTTAAATAATTAGTGGCATCATTTTTATAGTCTCTAGCTTTTTAGGGCATGCATTAGCAAATGTATTTCAAACTTATAGCACTGAAAAGTCAAAAAGTTAAAGAAAATCTTAATGCTGGTGACATGTGCTTCAAATATAAAAAGGAGAGAAAAAATAATAAAAAAATGAAAAAGTATATTGCACATGCAAGAAAAATATAATAATAAAAGAGCTTTAAAAATTCAAAAATGAAGCTTATAATCATTGACACTCTGTGTCAGCTAAGAAAATATAAAATGCAAGGCTTTCTCACCAAAAATGAGATCCATATCCTCTTAATGTCTGGCCATGCTCCACTGGGAGTAGAAGGCAAATGAATTGAACAAGGTTAACAATTTTTCATTTTTAAAAATACAGTAGTAAAAATATGCAGATATCAAAATCCCCAAAATTCTCAATAGCCCAATTAATTACAATAGCAAACAAACACACTTTCATATTTCACATAAGTTGCTGTATGACATTTTTAAAACCTATCAATTGATGGACATTTGTCACAATTTTTACAAACATAGCAATCTTTCAACCTTGGTATTTAAACATATTTTTTTAAACAAAGTAAAACTCATCTGGGGTTTAGAACATAATCAAGAAATCTATATATCATTCTGGTGCAAGTAAAGTAGTGAGCTGAAGAGTATAAATAAAGGGGTGCTCCTTTTTGGAGGCTTTTAGGGATACAAATGCCCTGAAATTAACTGCCCAACTTCCATTCACATGTGGGAAGGTTGGGGGTTTATAAAATGTATTTCACTTCAGCTACTAGAATGGGCCTTACCTCGTGGTAGGGGCAGGCAAAAATAACCAGATTGTTAAAAAAAATTCCAAAAATCATATTTAAAAAAACCCTTAAAATCAAATCATTTGAGGTATTTAGCACATTAAATTTTTCCAAGGTTGTTAATACAATTATAACCAGTTCTGAAGTCCATCTATCCTAGGCAAAATAGAAAAAAGCTGCTTTTTTTCATATATGGGCTTATTCACAATAATATTTGTTCAATAGTTATAGGGGAAAAACAACAGAATTTTTAAAACTAAGTACATTCAAAATAAATTCAATCAACCTTCAGTTCAAGCAGAATAATATTGAATCCAGTAATATATGAACTTAAAATCACAAAGTTAAACCATAACAAAAAATGCAATAGAATACAGAGATTTTTATAAACCATTGGAGTCTGAAATGCCTTAGAATATAGCCTTTAGTCTCTTCAAAGTTCCTTGGGTTCTTATCCATTTAAATGTCTATTGTCAGAAGGCAGAGTGGTAAGGGCTAAGCAATAGGGGTTAAGGGGTCTGCTCAGGGCCCCACAGCTGGGAAGTATCTGAGGCCAGATTTTAACTCAGGACTGCATGTCCTCAGGTCTGGCTCCCAGTTCCCTGAGCCACCCATTTGACCCTTCAAAGTTAAAGTTGAATCTTTGGGCTGAATCTTTCTTCTGGCATGCAGGTGAAATCAATGAAATTACCAGACCAGTCAAAAGGTATCCTTTTAAATAGCCCATTGCTTAAAAGTCTGTTTGAAAAAATCTGTTTCATCTCCTATCCTTTTTCTCTCTTCCCTGCTCTGATACCTCCTCCTGCCCCAGTCCACAAGGTAAGGCCTGGGGAGACTCCACCTTGCCCACACAGACTTTTCTTCAGGTCTCCTGAGGAAGTTGAGAGGAAGATATCAAGAGGATTTCCCTGTGTTGAACTGAGGAAGGGTTCCTGTATCTAGCTGCTGGCAGCATTCAGTCTTACTTGGTCATCAGGACTTGCTTGGACATCTAACAACAACAGATCCTGGCTCTAACTGGTTTTGGACCCCTGCTGTGATATTTGGGTATTTTGTTAAGTTCTTGTAGTTTAGTAACCTAGTTAGCATATTTAGTTAGTTTTTGCATGTGAGTGTGTATATTTATCTTCACTGAGTTTAACAACTAGGAAGATAGCATCATATACTTGTGCACTGAAGTATTTCTTTAGTTTAACATTCCATAAGTTTGGAGTTGTAGCAATGTCCAATTCCTCTGACCAAAATCTACAGTCTCATAGTAAACAACACAATTCAAAAGCAAAACTGAAATTCTTAATATAAATTGAGGTTGGTATGGAAATTAAATTGAAATATTCTAACACTTGAGATAAATATTTTATTGACTAGAAAACCGATAGAACTCACGTGAAAACAACAGCAGCACTGCAATAAAATATTGCAAAATCACTGCAAGCCAGTTGAATTAGGCTAGTGTTCAGCCTAAGTAACTGAAATGCTTAAAATAACCAAAGAAGAAATAACTAGAAATCATCATCCATTTCAGCATCATGCTCAGTCAGGAAAGTAGCTAGGAGATGCTGATGACTTAAAAGGTCCCATCTACCTTCCTTTGGACAAGTCTATAGCACATCATTGAAGTACCAGGAAAGTTCATCCTGCCTTAATACGGTTAAAGTAAAGATACTCTGCTTCCCTCTCCCTAACCAAACAAAAAATCCTTTATCTATTCTTTCAACCTTTGTTTCAATAGAGTACTTTCAAAAATCAGTACTATCTAATAGTCAACCTAAATTGTATCTTGGGTACCAGACATTTGAATTTTCTGGGTGCTATTGATGATGTCACTGTAATAGGAAGCTGATTGTTTAACCCTTTCATCTAAGGGCATGCTGGAACCAGTTCCTACTGGGTTATCAGAGCCAAATATTACATTTTTTAGTGTGAGCATTTATAACCCAAGTCTTCAAGTTTGAAATGATTGTTTCATTGATTCTCTAGACTTAAGAAAGTGATGGAGAAAGTGTTGGTACAGATTAAACTTAAAAATGTGCTTTCTTGAATTTCATAGCATTAATTTCATGTGTGGTCTCAAGGAGCATACTTTTATCTGCTGATCAAACTAAAGGACGAAAACTTTAAACAACACGTCTACATTATTCAAAATCACAAAACTGTAAGACTTGGAGAGGGAGAGAAGAATGTCTCTGAGTCAGAACCAATCAAAAATGCTAGCTCAAGAATTCTCAAATATCTGTAGAGTTGAATTGGTCATATTTCCCTACTGAAATAAGGGATTTATTGATCACCATATATTTCTCTAATTTACTTTGTGCCATGTGAACAAAGTCTTCAGGGAACACAAAAATGCCATATCGTTGGAATTAGGACATCAAAGGTAGATAGGCCTATTTTACCCCTTTTCTCCTGCAATTATACTTCAAGAAATTCAGTACGCTAATAACACCGGCACCACATCTGACCTTCTTTTCATGTAGCAACAGCATAAATAGAGCACAAGCCAAGTGCTCCCAGGTATGCCAACACACCCAGCTCAGGATCCTGTTCACTTGTGAATTTCATGTTTGCAAAGGACTCCATCCCTTTAAATTACTTCATTTCTGCTAAGAAACAATTCTTGGAAGTAGCTACTACTCTTATCCTTATTCTAGCACAGTGGCCAACCAGGTACCACTAGCCCGAGCCCTCAGGGACGAGGCACCTTTTGCCAATTCACTGTTCTTTTCCTGACCTCAAAGTATGCTCTTGGTTAATTGCTCTAGGGCTGCCTGTCTCCTTAATAGAGAATCCATGTTTCCACTCTCATCTCAGATACTTAAGGGACAATTATAATTTTTCCTCCTGACTGAGGGGTCTCCCCTATTGGAAACTTTTAAAAGTTCCCAGAATATAAACATGAATCCGATATGGTATGGCCAGTTTTGTTCCCACACAAAAAGGGAAATGCTAAGCAATTAAAAACAGTAGAATGACTACAGTTAGCTGAAAGGCTAAAAATTTGTTTAGACATTTAAAATTAGGCTATTCCACTGAGTACAACCTGCACAAATCCAAATGGGCTTTTTCTGGTGATTTCTTACTCTGTGGGAGGTTCTTTCCCTTTCAGCTAGTGAGTTGTTGCCACTATTACTACTGCTATAACTATTACATCCCATTACTTGGGTACCCAGAAAATTGGAAAGATGTCATCTGCCTTTTGAGATCTCATGAGGTTCTGTCCCAAAGGAAATAAGACATAAAATGAAGGTGGCCCCTTCCCCAAAACAGACTTGCTTAGGAATGTACGTGCTCCTGAGGCCAGTCTAGTGGGACAAGATTATCCTCTCATTGACCCTCCAGAGAAATGCAAATTAAAACCATGCTGAGGTACCACCTCACTCCTATCAGATTGGTCAATATGGCAGCAAAGGAAAGTGGAAAATGTTGGAGGGGATGTGGCAAAATTGAGACACTAATACACTGCTGGTGGAGTTGTGAATTGGTCCAACCATTCTGGAGGGCAATTTGGAACTATACCCAAAGGGCTATAAAATTGTGTATATCCTTTGGTCCAGTAATATCAATACTGTGTCCATATCCCAAAAAGATAATAAAAAAGGGGAAAGGACCTAATTGTACAAAAATATTTATAGGTACTCTTTTTGTAATGGCAAAGAATTAGAAATTAAGGGAATGTCCATCAGTTAGGGAATGGTGGAACAAATTGTGGTACATGATGGTAATGCAATACTATTGTGCTATAAAAACGATAAGCAAGATAATTGCAGAAAAAATGGGAAAGATCTGTAGGAACTGATGCAGAGCAAAATAAGCAGAACTGGGAGAACATTGCATGCAATAACCAATATTTGGACAATGATTATCTGTGAAAACACAGCTATTCTTAGCAATCTGGGAAATCATGAAAGACTTATTGACAGGGACTTATCTCCATCTCCAGAGAAAGAACTGTTGGAGTCATTTTTCACATCAGTATTTTGTAATTTTATTTGGGGGGTTTGATTATGCATGACTTTGCTCTTGCAACAATGACCAATATGGAAGTGTGTTTTGCAAGATAATAAAAAATAACCTTTCTTTTTCAGGAAGTTCAATGCACACCTGGACTTCTCATACCAGATATGCTCACTTACCCCTATATTATTTTCCTTTGACTATGTTTTTTCCCCAGAATCCCCATTTTAGGCGAGAACCAAACTAACTTTGTCATTAATCCATTAGGCTATGTTACTGACTGAGCTTTCTCTTCCATGTCACAAGTCTGTGTCTTTCCTTTCCTATATGTTTTAACTTCCTTTTTTCTGTTGTCTTTTTTTATTTGCATACTGGCTTCTTGAGGATTGGCACTGTCTTTCTTTCTACTTATATTTATGTTCTCAGTTCTTAGCATAATAACTGCCACATAGTAAAGACTTAATAATGATCAAAGATTAAAATCTAGACTCAGACATTTCAAAGTTGTGTGATCCTGGGCAAGTCACCTAATAATATTTATTAATTATTTCTCCTAACCCTGACATGTATTAGGATATTATTGCATGAGGCACCTCTGAGTCATTTGCCAGTTTCACTTACTGACATTTGCTGACATCCAGAAGGAATTCTTTGCCCCTAATATTTCATATTTACATTTTCTGTGTGTGACATTCTCATAAAATGTTATTATTTCCCAAAGTCAATATCTTAGTGCCCAACAGAGCCAGGGGTACTAGTTTTTTTCTTTAATAATCCAAAAGTCCTAAGAGTATCCTTGTTTAGAATAGTCTAAGATTGATGAATATAGTCGCAAGCTACACAATTTAGATTAGAGTCTTTGGCCCCCAGAAGCCATTGAATAGATCTGATGGATGAAGATAATAATAATGGTTCTAATAATGATGATGATGATAAAAACAACAAAAATACAACTGATATTCAGTATTTTTCAAAAGAATAAAAAACATTTTGCCACATATATAACTGAGGCATATCTAACATGGAAGTGCCTTTTGAGTGCCCTTTAAAGCATATCTACATTGTCTAATATGGAGGCTTTTTTCTTTCCTACCAAATGGGTATCCTCCTTTGATTGGATGCCTATGTCTTTAAAACTGTCGAAACTGTCCATTGATCTTTCAAGAGCTCTTTTTAGACACTCTTTTTCTGCTGCCACCTTTCTGACTACTTTTTTTCTGCTGCATTCAGAATATGAATATTCCAATTCAATCCCAGCAAGGATAGCCTGAAATGAAGAAGTGAGAAGGGAAGGACATTCCTTCCTGTATGCCCTCTCTTTTACCCAACCTCTGAGAAATATTTGTTTCTCTTTTTTCTTGTCTGTCTTCCTCAGTTTCTAGTGCCTCATAGGATCCAGGAGTTTTTGTCATGATGACCTTGGTGTCAGGTTTAAAGTCAGAATAGCATCGCCAGCCCATCCAAGATGGAAACCCTAAAAAGCATTTGAGGCCAAGAGAGGTACTGGGATTGGAGCTAAGCTATGAACCTTTCCCTTTTTCCAGAGACTGAAGTCAGGGGAATGAACAGGAATTATGTCTTCCATGTGTGACAAGAATAAGTTTATATACTGCAGTTATGATTATATCTTCTGAAGTAAAGATTCTTTTTAAAAAACAAATCCAAGTGTTAATGTCCAAATAGAATATAAGTATAGGAGACCACCTCCTGCAGTTGTGGAAACAATCGATGGAGGGATGGAGCTATTTACAGAGTCTAATTATCCCCAAACCCCTTATGGGTTCAAAAGGACCCTGAGGATAAAGGTAAAATTGAACCTACCTGAACTTCTAGACAGCGAGGGCCATGTTTGACTTTGTTCCCCATATTGTAATATCATTTGAGTTTCACAACTAAGGAAAGTCATTACTGTGATTCATATTAGTTCCATTTCATGAACTTACTGCTAAAGATTAAATGAGCCTCCAAAGATTACGCAGCTATCACGTACCAATTCTGAACCCAAGTCCTTTCTTTCTTCTTTACTTTGTCTAACATTCTCTGTTATGCCACTACACCTTCTCTTTCTGGATCCCAAAAAAGCAGCCTTCCCAAATGGTCTGTACTTATTAGACAATGAGGAAAAGCTATTGGTAGATTTCCATTATAGAATTTTAAAATTGATGCCCCATTTAATACAGAAATAACATTTCTTTTAAGATTTGTGGATAGACTATTGTTTCACAGAAGACTCCAACTCCATGGAGGAGCTCGAACAAGAGACCTAAAGCTTCCTAGATATGATGAAATCTCTTCAGTTGAGTAGTGAAGGAAAAACTCTTTTTTCCCCTGCAAAATGGAGGAGCTGCACTGGCTGGTTTCCAAGTCTCCTTCCAGTTCTAAGCATCTTGGACTCTTACCAATGCACATGGTACCCGGTAGAGTAAGGTTTCTGGACGTATCACCCAAGCCCTGTGATGCCTGTGGAAAATCTACTCAGGGACCCTGCTTTTGCTACAGAGAAAGGAAAACTGATCTGCCAGCCAGAGGCCATGCTATTTGGAGACCATTTCATTTGCTTAATAGTTCTACCTACCAGTTTGGTCCTCATTTCAGCTCCATTACTTTAAAGGCAGCACGACCCACTATGACATGCCTGGCCATAACCCAGTGATTTCCAAGAAAACGTGTTTAGATTAGACTGAATAAAGATCTGTGAAGGCAATAAAGCAACCTGACCCATATTAGCTTATAAATAATTAAGTTGCTTTGGGAATTGGGGATTCAATGTCTGTCGTTAAGAGTAGATTTGAGAGGACAAGCACAGTCACTTAGACTGAGAGACAAATATCCCAGACTCAGAAAACTACAGTGTGATTCCTTCTCTAGAAATAGATGCAAATTACCTGGCTAGCATTGCAGGAATTCTCAATCACACAGGATGCATTCTGGGGCTCTGCATTGTGTGGTAGAAGACATCTAGAGCATGAGTCTGACTCATCTTTGCCATTTGAATTTTTTAATTAAAATTGCCCAGAATGAAACATAATTTTTTGGATGGGGTTAATGTGGAAATATGTTTTGCTAGACTAGGCATATTTGTTACAAAGATTTCCCTCCCACCAACAGGGAGGATATGAGGGAAGAGCAGGAAGGAGAAAATAAATGCCTGTTAATTGAAAAAGAAATACAAGATAAAAATACTGTATATTTCTGAAAGTTTGATTTGCACTAAGAATGCTGAGTTTTACAAAGTAAGGGATAGAAAATCACATTTTAGGATAATTCAACAGATATATTTTAAAACATAATAAATGTTAAACCAGATACTATCATTTCTATTTTATTTGCACCGAAATAAAGACAAAGAGAAAATGTGTCCTCCATATGCCCTCAATAACAATTAATAAATGATGGAGATTAGCCATGTCTTGCTCTGGGAGTAGCCCAGTGACCCATCATATGTCATATTTTTGGTAATATTTTACTTTCAGCCACAATAAGGGAAAATTTCTAAAAGGTTGGAGAGCGTAGAGTTACAAGAATTCAGGATGCTGCTAACACTGAATAGCCAGCTAAGCTTCACTAAGCTTACTAAGAAAGTACAAAAGATGCCTGAATATAAATTTTCCATGAACTAAGAGAGTTGCAGAAATCATTTTGGTTCTTTAACTCTTGAACTTTTCTATCTGCCCAGTCAACTATGAGGCTGGTGGAGGCAAACCCACTTAAGCCAAGAACGAAGGCATTCAGGCTTCAGTCCAAGAGCAAATATTCCTGAAGCCCAACAAATTGGGTGATGCCACAGATGTATACTATATAACAGAAAGAACAATGCAGCAGGAGAGCTTTGCCTTGGAGTCAATTCAGCCAGCTCCATGACTTTGGATAAGAAAGGAATATTCTGCGGGGTATTATTGACCAAATATTTAAAGGTACCTTCAAATTCTACCCTTCATTTTATAGGTAAGGAAACTGAAGACCACAAATATGATTGATTTACAGAAGTACACACAGGTAGTAAGTAGCAGAACTGAGATTTGAATCCAGAGCTTTGGACTTCAAATACATCGCTCTCCCCTGCTCCAGAAAGAAGATTAAATTTCTCCCTCTTTAACTTTCCTTAAAAGATTGCTATAAGAATCAGATTTGGAAGAATTCTGAAAAATATGAAGACTCATTGAAAAGCAAAGTAGTGTTGTTGCTCTCTGTCACTAAACCACATGGAGAACATCCCACAATGTATAAGAGGATGGACACAATGGACTTGGAATCAACAGCATGTCGTTATTAGCTATTTTTCGGCTATCCTTTCCCAGTTCTTGGAAGTTCAAAGATATTAAAGATGCCCAGCCCTGAATTTGATTTGTTTTTAAAGAATCTTTACTAAGGCTTTTGTTGTTAATGAGAAAGAAGTTTGTAAGGCCTTAGAAACGGGGGATAATGAGTGAGAGAAGCTTGCTGTGAACCAGTTGTGTGTGTGTGTGTGTGTGTGTGTGTGTGTGTGTGTGTGTGTGTGTGTGTGTGTGAGTTCAATACAAAGCTTCTGGCCACAAAATCAGAGAGGTAAACTGCCCTTCTCTGCAACAAGGCAGTCTGGGGAGCTATGGGCAGCTCTGCAAAAGAGCATGGAGTCATGTGGTCCAACCATAAAATAGAAAAATTGCATGTAATTATTTTACAAGCTGAGAGCTACGATGTGAAAGGGACGAACTAATGATGATGCACTCTGCTTGTTAGAGAAAGGTTTTTCCTTCTAGGGAGCTCAAGGTTGCAGGAAGTGTTGCTCACTTAGGTTTTGGTGTGTGTGTATGTGTGTGTGTGTGTGTGTGTGTGTGTGTGTGTGCGCGCGCGCGTGTGTGTTTCAATGTGCTTCCTCTCCTCTCCATCTTACACTAGAAATGTGCTCATTATAATAAAATCTGCCCAGAGAGGGTTAATAATGTTGCAGAGATGTTTTAAAATATTTTCAGTGACCAAAGCCAGAGATACAACAAGCCTGGCAATAATTCTTCTTGACTTCAGGCATCCTGTATTGATTGATTAATTATTCCACCAATGAACTAACAGATATTGACCTGATCTGGTTGAGCAGCATTTAGCCAAAAGTCAGTAATCTACATCGATCACTTAATGGAACATCAAAGCTCAGCATTTTGACAGTTTTATGTCATTCAGCAAAAATCTGTCTATGTTTTGCTGATACCTTGCCCCTTCATATCAAGGCTTCTTTTCTGAAAACTGAAAGTAACGGGAAATTAAATATGGGAAATAATGCTTTGTTTGTTATGTAAAAGGAGGCCTTGCTAACCCAGCTACAAACTGCTTCTGCCAAGATTTTCGATAGTGGCTTCTTTGCAAACTGAAAAACACCCTCATGTCAACTTGGTGATACAGGATGCTTTGCTAGACGGAGACATTATCCATAACAATGAGTTTTCTAGTAGTGAGGTTCACAGCAGACTCCATAGACAGGAGAACATAATGAGCCAGATCTTCTCCCTAGGAAACTCTGAGTCACGGTGCCATCCATCTCAGGAATGAGGGAGCAAGAAGAAAGGGGAATAATGACTAGCATTCCTATTATCTGGAAAGCCTTTTATGTACGTTGCCTCATTTTAACCTGTAAAGTAGATGCTACTACTTGATGAATAAACCTTGTTGCACAGATGAGGAAACTAAGACTCAGACTGATGGGAACCTAGTTTTTTTTTCCTGATGCTCAAGCATTTTATCCAAGAGGCCATGGTTTCTCTCTGAGAAACCAGAAAAGGAGAGAAAGAGCCTTTTTTCAGTTAGGTGAATCCAACAGGAGAGGGTTCAAGATGAAAAAAGAAAAAGCTTCCCAATCCTGATTAGCCAAGGAACAGACAAGTAGGATTATAGGTGTATATTTAGAAAGGACCCAAGAAACCATCTATTCCAACCCCTTAACTTTATAGATGAGAGGGACAGACAGTGGATTGAGAGCCAGAACTATGGATAGGAGTTCTTGGGTTCAAAACTGACCTCAGACACTTCCTAGCTTTGTGACCCTGGGCAAGTCACTTAACCCTCATTGCCTAGCCCTTTCCACTCTTTTGCCTTAAAATCAAAACTTATTGTTGCTAGGATAGAAGATAAGGGTTTTTCAAAAACTTTATAGATGAGGAAGTGAGCTCAAGGAACAACATGGGATCATGGCTCAAAAGACAGGTTCTCAGAATCCATCTTTTTATAGGAGAAGAAACCCAGGGAAATGAGGGAAATTGACCAAGGTCTTATAGGTTAATACTTGCCTCTGACTTTGGAGTTAGCATAATTTCCACCAACTTCCTATATACCTATCAAAATGAGGGAGAATTTTTTTCTCTTTTGATCCAGTTCTACATCAAATCATGCTACTTGTGTAAGCAAGTTGATGGAGCACGGGACTGGGAAGAATAGTTCAGTTTGAATCTTATCGCAAACATTTACTTGCCATACAACTTTGAATAATCATTTAGCTTTTATAGGACTCAGTTTCCTCATCTGTAAAGCTGAAATCATCCTAGCATTTACCTCATAAGGTTGTTGTCAGGATCAAAATGACTTAAGAGATGCCAAATGCTTTTCAAAACAATGTTATGTGAATATTAGCTTTTATTATTTCTTATTACTAATTTTCTCAACACTCCAAACCTAAAGCCCTATTACAGGGTTTCATGAATGGATGAAAATCACTCTGATTTCTTGAAAATTCTGGCAACAGAGAAGGAACTCTGGTCAGTCCTACCAATGTGGAAAGGGACCCACTGGTAGAATCGGAATCCATCATCTGACGAGCAAACCAGAGAAGTTCAGAAAGGCGTGAACCTTTTCTGGGAGGACAGTATTAAGCATTAAAGTGGTTGATCATGGCATCTTATGGAATTGTTTCCTAAAGCATGGAGGGTTCCTGCTTTGCATTGAAAGAAAGAATAACCACACCAAAGAAACCACTGCCTTTTGAGCCATGAAGACGTTCCAATCCAAACTATGCACGCACAAGGAAGTTGAAAAGCATATGGACAGACTTATCCAGGAAATGGTAGAAGCAAATGTGCACAAATGCAGTTCAGATATAACCAGAGAAAAATCAAGGAGCACATCCACAAGTATCTCTGATTAGAGCTGAAGACATTCATCTCAATTTCCCATTTTTTTGCATTTCTTTATATCTAGCTTACCAATGTTCTGATAATCCTGAATCAAAATTTTAATCCATATGTTTTGGAATCCTTTAGAGCAACATTTTTTAAAGAAATTTTCAGACATAAAGGTAAATAGAATAATTAAAGAAAAATAGAAAGAGACCGTGCTGGAACTTTTTACTCTCACAAAACTGCCGCCAGGGCTAAATAAAGTAGGAAACAGAGAAAGACTTTGTAATAATCTTAATAAGAGGAGAACAGAGTTAGCAAATCACTCCCCCCAAAGCTGAACTACTCATTTTTGGATACTTTAACCAAAAAAAAAAAAAGAATCAAGACATCCAAGCCTCTTCTTACCTTGTTTTGCCCTACACATGCACATTTCTTGACTGCCAGGATCTCTTGGTGTAGAAACTCCTTCCACTGATAGAGATCCATATAACTAACTCCTCTGTACCTTCTATTCTTAGAGGGCTGCCTAGGCAGCACTGAGGATTTCAGGGTTTTACTGACTGCCACATAGCCAGTACAAGTATGAAGCTACACCTGAACCAGGTCTTCCCTACTCTATGGCTCACCATTTAGTTCCTTTATCTCCCTCTCTCCAGGAGTACCATTCAGGCGAGAGAATAAAGGACACCGAGTACAGATAGGTAACCTCTGAGGAGGGAGGAAGCATTCAGACTTTAAAATAGTCCTCCAAGTCTCAAATCTTTTGTCATTCAACTATGACAAGAAAGCAGAGTGAATTATTCAAAACCCCTTTTAAATGTCTCATTTTCACATTAGGATGATTTCCCCTTGAAAGAGGAACTAATTGGAAAGTATTGAGGTAGCAGAAATAACATTTGAGAAGTGGATGAGAACAAACATGTTCTGTATCTTTTTTGTTCAGACTTTGTAGGGCAGATCAGGCCTTTTGTCTCCTAATGGTCTCTATTTTTGGCCCAGACACATGTATCAATATCACCCAGTAGCGGGGCTTTTCAGTTACACACTTGGGTCTTTTTGTTATTGTTACTTTAAATGAAATTGGTCTAACGCTTGAAGAAATATAGTGTCCTACTATAGAATTTAGAAAGATCTTAAAGATCTCTTCAGTATCACCCACGCTAGTTAAGTTACATCTAGCACAATGCTTTTCACACTGAATGCTGAGACATGTATTGAAATGATGGGAAAGTCTTTCCTCCTCATGAAATAAGTAGAAACCACCTTTTCTAAAGACGGTAACACTTGAACTCCATTTACTACGAGAGAATTCAAATACATGTTTGTGTGTGTGTATATATATATATATATATATATTTATATATATTCTTAATTCATCAGCCAATGCAAAGTAACAGAATTGTAAACATCTCACTAATTTATCTCTATTCAAGTCGAAAAGAGATTCTTAACCTTTGTCTGTGTGCCATGGAACCCACTGGCAACACGTAGACCCCTTCTCAGAATATTTTATTTTAATTCATAGTTGAAGGCAATGATAAATTTCAGTTAGAGAGTAGTGAAAAGAAAGATGCATTTTTTTCCATCAAGTACCCAGTTCCCCTGAAACCTAGCCTGGAACTTCAAGGTAAAAACCGTAGATATCCTAATCTCCATTTTCCCTTTCCACACAGAAGAGCAATCTGCCGGATATCACACAGATTTGGAAATAAGTAAACAGACATTTATTAAGTGCCTACTATGTGCTAGGGACTGTGCTAAGCACTTTACCAATGCAATCTTATTTCATAGCATGGTATGATGCAAACACATTATTCCCTTGCTAAAATAAATAAATAAACAAATAAATGAATGAATGAATGAATAGATAAATAAACAAACAAACAAATGAATAAATAAATTTTTAGAGACCTTTGTTAGTTCCAAACATTTACCAAAAAAAAAAAAAATCAAATCTCTAACATAAAATTCCAGGGTTTTTATGATTTGGATTTCTCCTGTCTTTTAGTTTATACTTTATGACATATTGCTCCCTTTCTTGCACTCTTCATTACAGAAAAACTGCTTGGCTCAGTATTTCCCATATAACTCTGCTTTACCCTATCTCCATCATTTTCCATGTGTCTGACTTGTCACCTAGACTGCTCCCCTCATTCTACATTATCAGGAGTGGGAATCCTTTTCCCTTAGAGTGTTGTCCAGGTACCACCTCCTCCAGAAGCTTTAGCTGAACCCCAGATATAAGTCATTGTTCCTCTTCCTTGAACTTTATGCATCACTATTTGATCCTCTTTCATGAACTGATTATATATATTTCAAACTTTTTAAAAGACTCTTCTTAGAATTGATGCTGTGTGTTGATTAGAGGGCAGAAGAGCAGTAAGGGCTAGACCATGGGAGTTAGGTGTCTTGGTTAGGGTCACCCAGTTTGGAAGCATCTGGGGTCATATGTGAACCCAGGACCTGGTTCTCAATCCACTGATCCAACTAGCTACTCCAAAACTTATTATATTCTTATTCATACAAAAACCACCTTGGACTTGTTTTAGCTTCTTCTATTCGATTATTTACTACTAGAAGTTACGGACTAGACCTTGCTTCATCTTCATATCCCTAGAACCAAGAAGGGTGCACTAATGGAATTGAATTAAATTTAACAAATCATTAAAGTTCTTCCTTTCCTGCAAGATGCCACTGCCTTCATCCTGCTGCCTTTCCTGAGGACTCACTAAAAATGATCTCTCCTCAGAGCATTTCTCCTGGAGCTCGTCTTTACGTTAATCCCATTTCTCCTCATACCATCTTCACTTGAGGACATATTTTGTGAAGCTCAACAGCAAGCTTGAGAAGACTTAGTGCCCTGGCTTTGTTTTTCCCAGAATCTAGTGCCTTCTTGCATGCAGTGTGCGCTTAAGAAATGTTTGTTGAATTGCTTGTGCTTAATTGAATTCAGATGGATCAAACTTCATTTTTTAAAGCCTATACTGTGCCTATTGGGTAGCAGTGTGAGCTGATGCATTATCATGAACCATTTTACAGACTTGACAGTACTTTTCCCATAATGCTGACAGAGTAAAACGAAAGGTTTTCTCCCTTTTACTTTATAAAGGCCAAGAGTTGAGGTTTAGCTCAGTGCCAACCTAGCAAGTTGTCAATGATAAAGACAGGGAAGTAGCCAAGCCGATTCCATATACCTGGATCTAGTGAAATTGTAGACCATTATCAGAATCTGGCATTAAAAACAAAACAAAACTCTATCAGTTGGCCACTTTTTTTACACACACATACACAGCACACACACCTTAATAGATGCATTATCCAAGAAAAGGGAAAGTAGCCTTTCAGGACCCTGCTACACAGAAACTATGCTTTGGGTGTAGAAAGTCATTTTACATGGATAGCAAAACCAAAGTACAATAGTGATGTATTGTGGCAGCTAATTTTCCTTTACATTTTGTGGAGGTGCCTTCTTCATAATGGTACATTTGGTTTCTACTTTCCCTGAGTTCAGCAATCAGTGTCAATTACCATTGGTTTCCATAGGAACTGGACAACCAACGTTTTAAAATCTTCATTCATCCACTAGTTTTACAAATAATGGAGAGTTTGGAATGACTGCTTACTGAAGATACAATAGAAACAGGCACAGCTAAATTTAACCCCTTCGAACGATGTTGAAAGTTTCATAAATATTTTTCGCTAATAACAAGCTACACATTTATGAAAAAGAAGACAGTGGCCTGTGCCTGAAACACCAAGAAGAGATTAAAGGTACATCCCTAAAGGATGTATTCAATGGATTGAATAATTTAGAGGCAGCTGTTAGCTGAAGGGGGAAGTAATAGTAATGATAATTGGGTATCCTAAGGAATATTTTTCGATTCATACATTCTTATTTTTCACAGATAATAATAACTTTTGGACTGCAAAAGGAATTCTTGCTTCAAGGTCAGAGGATTTAACTACATTTCCATTCAATAAACATTTGCTAAATACCTATGAAGTATAATGTACTGTTAGATATGGAGAGTTGAACAACATGTAGCCAAGATTTAGTCCCTAACTTCATGAAGGCAGGAAAGTAAGGTGATTAGACTGCTCAAGAACATAAAAATAAGTAGCACAGGCAGAATTTAAAATCCGGGTTGTTATTCTTCTTTAAATTCTATTTTTCCTTTCCCACTATATTATACTGTCTTTCTTCAAAGTTTACTCAGTATACAATTAGGAGTCATTGGAGGGTTTTGAGGAGAAGAGGGGCATAACTTGACTTAATTACCAGAAAGGAAAAAACAAAACAAAATAAAACCTCCCAAAAGATGAAAAACAGATGTGTGACTTCAGAACATATTTTTGAAAAAAGAAACTTGGACAAGTCATTTTTCTTGCCTTCAATTTCTTTATCTTTACATTTAGGGTATTATATCATCCATTTCAAAATTCTCTTTAGGTCTTTTTTATTAGAAATAGAATTTTGTTATTTGGTTTGTGTATATTTTTAATCAGTTATAGATGAGCTAACCTACCTTCCCAAGTCATGGTCCATTTAGCGTGTCAATTCTATTTATTTCTTTTAAAACCTTACGTTCCATCTTGGAATCAATAGTATAAATGGAATCAATTGATATTGGAACTAATATTGATACCAAGGCAGAAGAGTGGTAAGGGCTAAGTAATGGGGTTAAGTGACTTGCCCAGGGTCACAGAGCTAGAAAGTGTCTGAGGCCAGATTTGAACCCAGAATGTCCCATCCTTGTGACCTTAACCAAATCATTAGACTTATCTAGTTCTCTATTTCTTCAACTATACAATTACTGTGTTGAATTAGATTACCTGTAAAGTCCCTTCCAGCTCTAAGACCCTGGTGACATTTCTTAAAATTCTATCTTTGAAAAAAAGTATGATATCTAATTTTATTATTTCATTACAGCAGGTTTTCTTCTTGATTTAAAAAACTACCCTGTCCGTTTTTTCTTTAAATACCCCCCCCCCCTTGACCTTTGGAGGTGCTAGACTTGGGAGGGAGCGCCATGCTAAATGCTTGAGTAATTCTGGGGTAAGATTTCCAAGGTATAATCTCATCTTGCGGGACTCCTTGGAAGGGAAGGTGCCATTTATTCCCTGGCGGCTGTGTGAGTCTTTATGCATATATTCATTTTTATCAGTGTAATAGAAGAATCATACCCTTCTCCTCTACTTAAGCACAAGGTGTCAGATTCCCACTTTGGAGCCAAAGCCTCTGGGCTCCTCCGGGGGAGCTGAGTCGTCTCACTTTCTCAGTGACTGTAATTTACAGCCATCAGAAGGGCTTTATCTGTGACACTAAAGTTAAATCAAACCTCACTTACACTTAGAGCAGATTATTTCTACATCTGTAAGGCTGCTCTCAAGTACAGTGTTTGAGTTGTTGTTGTGTCCCTCGGTGGGGTTATTTGTCCCACGTTTGTTAAGTTGAAAGGAATGTCAGGAGTTTGCTATGTATCAAGTACTCTGTTATCTAGAATTTCAAAAGCAAATTTTAAATCCCCAGCAGGGCCTTTTCTTTCCGTGTAGTCGAGCTACAGGCATAAAATAGAATAGTAAAATATACAATGGCACCAAGTAAAAGGCCCGTAGCATAGCCATTGTCATGCCACCGCCAGGGTTTCATAACATCAGCTACTGTTTTTCTCAATTGACATCATACAGGCCTCCGCTAATGGAAAGAGACACAGAACATAATGCACTGCCGAGAGGCTGGGAGATGCGGGATGAGAGACGGAGAAATGGACGGTGAACCCGAGCCCCGAGGAGAGCAGCGGAAGCCTGAATAGCCAGGGTGCCCAGGCTTGGAGCCCAGCTCTCTTCCAGCAGAATCCCAAAGCGGCAGTCACAATGCTTCACTTTGCCAGCCTCCCGTCCGCCCCCGCGGGAAAGGCGGCCAGCCTGATGGAGAGCACTCGCTCTGAAACGAGTCCTGCCCATGCCGCCGGCAGACGAACTCCAATGGATGCCACGGGCCTGCCTGGCATCGGCAGGGACCGAAGAACAGAGACTTCAAGTCGGAGCAAGTTCATTCAATCACGTGCCACCAGAGGCCGCGCCCTGAAGCCAGGGCTGCATCCTAGACCCATCGAGCCAGTCCTGGAGCGGACAGCACACACGGTGGGCATTAAAGCACTTCGGAATTGAGGGATGCCCTCAGCACCCCTGACCCGTGTCAGATGGCCTTTGGGCATTCTTTAAGCCTTTCACTGTAGCTCCGGGAAGCCTCAGGGGACGAACAGCCCTGCATCTAATACTGGGAAGGGGTTATGTTCCTCAGATATTCAGGAAAGGCTCTTTCCTCTTAAAATCATAGGAACCTAGAGGCAGCTAGGGGAATTGAGTGCCAGGCCTGAAGCCACAAGGACCTGGGTTCAAATGTGACTGCAGCCACTTACTAACTGGGTAACCCTGGGCAAGTTTCTTGACCCTAATCTTCTCACCTTCATTGCTCTTCTGTCTGAGAATGGTTTTCTAATATAGATGGTAGGTTTCAAAAAATTAGGGGTGGCTTCTGAAGACAAATGGAGCTGGGTTCAAATGTGACCTAAGATATTTCCTAGGATTATGATCTTTGGTAAGTCACTCAGACCCAATTGCCTATTCCTTGTTGCTTTTCTGCCTTGGAACTGATGGAACTGATTCTTAGTATTCATTCTAAGACAGAAGGAGAAAGGAAGAAAGGAAGAAAGGAAGAAAGGAAGAAAGGAAGAAAGGAAGGAAGAAGGAAGAAAGAAGGAAGGAAGGAAGGAAGGAAGGAAGGAAGGAAGGAAGGAAGGAAGGAAGGAAGGAAGGAAGGAAGGAAGGAAGGAAGGAAGGAAGGAAGGAGGGAGAGAGGGAGGGAAGGAAAGAGGGAGGGAGAAACAGAGAGAAAAAAGAGAGGGAGAAAGAGAGAGGGAGAAAAGAGAGAGGGACAAAGGAAGGGGAAAAAAGAAAGGCAGGAAAGAAATTTAAATTAACATCTGAATTTTTAAGAAATTAAAATAGTCAAGTAGTAAGGTGGAAAGGTAGGAAGAAGCAGGTTCTACATCATGAGTTCATTAAGGAAAAGAAGAGAAGTATTATGGCAGAGTGAATGGAGAGTCAGTCTAGGTGTCAAAATGGCATTGGTTCAGGTCCTACTACTGACACCTATGAGCTATGTAACTACAAACAGGTCAGTTAACTTTAGTCCAGTCAATTAAGACTGGGAAAGACTTTGTTACAGCACAGAGAGTTCCCCAGGTTGATAAGGTCAAGGTTCTAGACATTTCACACACACACACACACACACACACACAGACAAGCTGAAAATAATACTTTTAGTAGGATGTTAGATTATTTAGAGCAGATTTTCTTAACTTGTGATTTGTGAACTTGTTCAAGTATCTGTATGTTGTCTGTACTGATAACTACGAATATAATTACTTTCAAATCAAATGGAACCCATGAATACACATAAAAAGTTACAAACTTCTATTAGCGTGAAGATGCCCTTCATTATACTAATCTCTGTGTCTCGAATGCCTTCTCTTACCTTCTGTCATCCATTAAAGTCCACATCAAATGTTACATCTTGTGTGAAGTTGTCCCTTAATGCCTGTGCAAAGTGAAGACATTCCTCACTATTCTCATGGGACATTTTTTTTTGGCTATGCTCTAATACATTTATCATGAAATTTTATGTATTTCAGGGATCTGCATCTGTGCCTTACCTTTTCTTGTTCTTAAATAAACATGGACTTTCTGTACAAAATACAATACTATGGATTGGGTTTGTGATTTCCGGTAGGGAGATTCTATTATAGGATCCCTTTTCTTCAATATGAATGATAACTAGTCTATGACTTAATGGATAAATGTCAGGGAGTTTCACAAGGAACTATGTTAAGTGAGTTGCCCATAGTCACAGAACTAATAACTACTATGGCATCTGTCAGAGGAAAAAAGTGATTCCAAGTACCATATGCTATTTGCTATCCTTCCTTGAACCAGTATAGAACAGGTCAGAAATAAATGATTATTGGATGAATAAATGAATGAATATAATAGTAATAATAATAATTATTATTATTAGGGAAACACCTCCAGGCTTATCAAGAAAATTCTTCACTGTCCTTTGAAGTAAGAACTTTTAGTATTAATACTTATTATTTTATATTTTATATTATATAATTTATTATTATATATTTATATATTGTATAATTTATATCACATATAATATAAACTATATAATTTATATTATATACTAATATTTATTTTTTATATTGATATTAATATTTTTATAGAGGAGGGAACTGAGGCCCAGAAAATATAAATAGTGCACATTAGACTCTGGTATGATTAATAAAGGCAGACAGGGCTATGTGTCAAAAGAAGCTCACAAATGACCAATAATTATGAATTCCTTCCCTGTCAATGAAAAAGGTTTTCTTTTTTTTCTGAATGGTAGTGATCATTTTGGTAAAGTATTATGAAGTCCAACCCAAGAATATCTGTGACGATGTGTTAAAATTCTAACTCTGCTCCTTACTAATTGGTTCAGCTTGGACAATTCATTTCAACTAACTGGGTGTCATTTTTCTCATCTGCAGAATAAAGTGAGATGGATTGTCCTAGAAAAAGTCTACAGTTTTGTCAAGGATGGGTTCAATTGTTCACAAGATTCCTTCATTGAGTTTAATGTTAAAAAAAAAAAAAGATAAATAAATAGATCTTTAAAAACTAAGTAGCAAGATCAGAGCCAAGATGGCAGAGTAGAGAAAGCAATCAGCTGAGCTCTCTGAACATTCCTCTTCAAACTACTTTAAAATAATGCCTCAAATTGAATTTTGGAGTTGCAGTGCCAACAAAAGATCAGGGTGAGACACTCTTCTAGCCCCAAACAGATCAAAGAGGTCAGAAAGAAGTAGCCATGACACAGGATTGGAGGGCTGGCCAAGAGCCCACATGGATGAAATATCAATGCTGGGACTAGGTGTTGGTGACAAAAGCAGCAAGAGCTTAAGGAACTCTCAAGCTGGAGATAGTAAAAGGATAGTAAAAGGCAACTGGTCAGAAAGAGATTTCAAAGGACCCTGTGTTCATACTGGATGCGGGACCAGATCCTGTCTAGCAACTCCATTTCCTATATCCACTTCAGGGTCATAGTTCGTGGGCCGAGATAAGTCCTTTTTTTCAAGGACTAGAAGTCCTATAGGGTATTGATTTTGGTCAAGAGGAGTCAGTGACACTGAATAATAAAATCACTTCTGATCCAAAGAGATCAGAGACCCTGAGGCACAATATAATTTTTGGTCCTAAGGGATCAAGGTCCTTTCCTGAGTAAGAATCAGATTGCAGACTAGAATAGTGACCACACCTCTCCTTATATCACATCGTATTGGAAGTAACATAAACTTCCAAACCCTGAGAATTAGGTCAATAGAGAGGAATAAAAAAAAAGCCTAAAGTTTGAGACAGTATCTCTCCCTACCCCAAATCTTAGGAACTGGGTCTAACTTTAATATAAGGCTCAAAATAAGGAAATAGAGGGAAGGGAAATGAGCAAACTAAAAAGAAGGAAAGAAAGAAAGAAAGAAAGAAAGAAAGAAAGAAAGAAAGAAAGAAAGAAAGAAAGAAAGAAAGAAAGAAAGAAAGAAAGAAAGAAAGAAAGAAAGAAAGAAAGAAAGAAAGAAAGAAAGAAAGAAAGAAAGAAAGAAAGAAAGAAAGAAAGAAAAGAAAGAAAGAAAGAAAGAAAGAAAGAAAGAAAGAAACTAGAAAGAAAGAAAGAAAAAAAAACAAGAAAAGACAAGAGAAGACAAGAGAAGACAAGAGAAGACAAGAGAAGACAAGAGAAGACAAGAGAAGACAAGACAAGACAAGACAAGACAAGACAAGACAAGACAAGACAAGACAAGACAAGACAAGACAAGACAAGACAAGACAAGACAAGACAAGACAAGACAAGACAAGACAAGACAAGGAAAGGAAAGGAAGAAGGAAAGGAAAGGAAAGGAAAGGAAAGGAAAGGAAAGGAAAGGAAAGGAAAGGAAAGGAAAGGAAAGGAAAGGAAAGGAAAGGAAAGGAAAGGAAAGGAAAGGAAAGGAAAGGAAAGGAAAGGAAAGGAAAGGAAAGGAAAGGAAAGGAAAGGAAAGGAAAGGAAAGGAAAGGAAAGGAAAGGAAAGGAAAGGAAAGGAAAGGAAAGGAAAGGAAAGGAAAGGAAAGGAAAGGAAAGGAAAGGAAAGGAAAAAGGAAAGGAAAGGAAAGGAAAGGAAAGGAAAGGAAAGGAAAGGAAAGGAAAGGAAAGGAAAGGAAAGGAAAGGAAAGGAAAGGAAAGAGAGAG